>NC_081411.1:240371137-240671137 GCF_030272615.1 Cryptomeria japonica
TTTGTCTTTTCTTCTTGTAAGGATTCTTGCATCCTTATCTCCTATGATCTGCTTAGGATCATGACTCAGCTTGACATACCAAGAAATGGTCTTGATAGATTCCTCTTGCTTTTTTTCTTCTTCCTCATCTCCATCAGTATCAGTCTCTACATCTGCTGGTGTAGGAACACTGTTACTGGTACTCGGTTGGCTGACAACCGGTTCCCAGAAGGTTGCAACCGGTTCGTTTACCGCTTGCTCACTGTCGATTTCCTCAGTTTTCTTAGAGGTTTCATCAACTCTTACATTGATGCTTTTCATAATTCTCTGAGTCCTATTGTTGAAACACCTGAGAGCTTTTCTCTTGGTGGAATATCCTAGGAATATTCCCTCATCACATTTCGCATCAAATTTTCTCTGGTGTTCACTCCTCTTGATGTAACATTTGCTACCAAACACTCTAAAGTAGCTAACCACAGGTGTCTTACTGGTCCAATACTCATAAGGAGTTTTATCCTTACCTTTCTTGATGAGTACCCGGTTCATTGTGTAGACTGCAGTGCTCATCGCTTCTCTCCAAAAGGTGTGAGCTACCTTCCTTGAATCAACATGGTTCTAGCTGCTTCAACCACAGTCCGGTTATTCCTCTCTGCTAGGCCATTCTACTATGGAGTCCGGGGGGCAGACAATTGCCTCTTGATGCCATATTTTTCACAGTACTTGTTGAATTCACTGGAAGTGAATTCCCCTCCTTGATCAGTTCTCAGGCACTTGATTCTTTTACCGCTTTCATTCTCCACTAATACTCTTAAAGCTTTGAACTTTACAAAAGCTTCAGATTTGTCTTTCAAGAATGTGACCCACATCATTCTTGAGCAATCATCAGTGAGAATCATGAAGTACCTATCACCCTGCACACTCTTGGTTCTCATAGGACCACACAAATCAGTATGCACAAGATCAAGCAAACTGTCAGCAGTGAAAGATTTACCTTTAAATGTTGAGGAAGACATTTTCCCCAATTGACACTCTTTGCACAAGGTATTATCCGGTTTGCTTAGCACCGGCAACCCTCTAACTGCCTTGATCTTACTAGCCTTCACAATGTTATCAAAGTTTACATGGTAGAGTCTCCTATGCCATATCCAGCTATCATCAAATTTGGCCATAAGACATGTACTTATATTTGCATTCAAATGAAATAGGTTACCTTTGGTCTGCATGCCGGTGGCCACCAATTCACCATTCTTTCCTTTGACTCTGCAAACTCCATTCTTGAATTCCATAGTGAGGCCACTGTCATTCAGCTGGGCAACACTAAGAAGGTTGTGTCTAAGACCGTCAACCCAATACACATTGTCAGTACTACTCTTTCCATTCAGAGAGATGGACTCCCTGCCTTTGACCATGCATGGTGCATCATTTCCAAAGTGAACCACACCACCATCATACTCCTCCAAGGATAGAAACTTGCTCCAGTCACCATTCATATGGTGAGAACAACCACTATCAATGATCCACTCATTGGAATTATCAAACAGGGAGACAAGAGCCTTCTTGTTTGACACATCTTCTTTGACAGCAACAAACACAATATCTTCATTTTCTTCATCCTTTGATTCTTCATCCATGACACCTTCATCAACTGCCACAAAAAAGTTTCTTCGGTTTCCTCCTTTGAATTTCTTGAACCTTTTCGGTTTGTCCTTGTTGTCGCCATTAGAAAAGTTTACAACAATATGTCCTATCCAGTTGCAAGAAAAGCATTTCAAAGGTAGCTTACCTCTGTATTTGCCAGTTCCTTTAGGAAGTTTCCTGGCAAGGAGAGCTTCAAATGCCATCAAAATCTCCTCATCATCCATTTCTCTGCTCTGTCTTGGTTCACCACTAGTGCTAGCTTCTTTTCCTTTTCTGGATGGTACAACAGAAGCTTTAAAAGCTGATTCATTCTTTTGAACACTACCATCAAAACTATTTAGCTCATAGGCTGTCAACTTTGCTATGATGGAGTCCAGGGATACCTTGGTCTTGTCTATTGATCTCAACTCCTGAATAACAACAACCCTTATTACATAGACTGGCAATAGGGATCTTAGGACTTTGCTTACCACAGTGGAATCTTCTATTTTACCACCCGCATTCTTGATATCTCCAACAATGGTTTTGATTCTTATTCCATACTATTGAATGGTCTCACCTTCAACCATCCGCATATCTTCAAACTTCCCTCTCAGGCTTTCTTCCTTAGCCTATTTTACATGCTCATCACCACCATAGATATTTTCAAGAGTATCCCATACCTCTTTGGGATTTACCTTATCCTGAAGATCAATAAACTCAATGTCAGATAAACTATTATTTAGGGCTTCCATGACTTTCCCATTCTCCTACATCTCTCTCTTTTGGTCATCGGTGAGAGTACCGGTAGGGGCAACATAGGCATTCTCAACATAGCTCCAGTGTTGAGCACCCATGCTTCTGATGTATATCTTCATCCTATCTTTCCATATACTAAAATTTACCCTGTTAAACTTTGGACCTTCCCTCTTCATCATTTGACTAGGATCTTTACCTCAAGCCGTTAAGCTTATAACATAGAGGACTTGGAGGACGCTCTGATACCAATTGATAACTCAATGATGAGTGAATAGTACCAAACCAGTACTAAGAGGGGGGGGGGGTGAATCAGTACAGACAAAAATACAGTCCTAAACCGGTTTGACCGCAGACACTTCAAATGACTAGCAGACAGCGACACCGGTTTGAAATAGAGTGCAACTGGTAAAGCTAAGAATGTTTGAGACAAGCATTAACCGGTTACTCACTTAGCTTTTCACTCAACTCGAGACTACACTACCATTTCACCCATATGCATGGACAGGTAATCTATCATCAGATCATAATAATAGCTAGTTCAACATGTTTTATTGATAGGCATAAAACACAGAACCATCATATGCTTGACAGACAATAGCAAAGCATCACACATGACACACATATTTTTCACGTGGAAACCCAACTGGAAAAAACCACGGTGGGGTTGAATACCCACAAGCTCTTTTTGAACTCTTTGGAAGTCCGCTCTGTTAGGAGCCTTGTCCGGTTAGAGACATTACAATAGGTTCTGCTAGGAACCGATCTTGTTAGAGATCACCCGATTAAGGGATGGCTACAATACCCGGTTAAAGGTTAAACCCTGTTAAAGGTTACCTTGTTAGAGGATTTCAAGAACTCAATAGCTAAAGGATTCCGAACCCAGTAGCTTTGAATTACCCCGTTAAAGGATTTTCAGCAAGCCGGTTAAGGCTACCCTGTTAAGGGATTTTCCAACTGTTGAGGTGGTTAGAGATCAATAGGTATTACAATGATCTGGTAACAGCACTCAATGCTAATACAGATCCACTTAAGCTCCTCTTCACCTTCTGCAGGTATCACTTCTCTCCTTTTGGTCTGGCAAGAATCATGTATCCCTTCTCTTGGATACACACACACAACTTTTGCCAACAACTTCAGAATGAGACACAACATCGACCTTATAGAAAAACAAATAGGTTGGTAGCATAAACCCTAAACCTTAAACCTGTTAGGTTAAGGAATTCAAATGGTTCAATCCTGACCGTTGAGCACATTGCATTAAATGTGACAGTCTTGATCCAATCTCAAGACATTCTCCATCATCCATTTCCAAAAATTTTATGGTGACTAATAACCCATCACATGTTATCACCATTTTACAGACTTCACACATTCCTGAAGTAGATAGAAACAATCTCCCTCATGAAAGATCCTTCACGCACACAGGCTTATGTGGCAACACGATATGTTCTTATTTACAATGTTAACTCATCACACAATGTCACCGGTTGAGCCACACAGGCTTGAAGCACATCAACCAGAAACCTTGAAGTTGAGACTACCAACCAGTAGTCATACAACGCTTCTATGTTCCGGTTCCCATAATCGTATGCCGGTTCACCTTGAACCAACACACCACTTCACTTTGGCACAAATGCCGGTTCATAGTGTTATACCAATTCTCACATATGCCGGTTCACACATCTTCAACGTATTGACATCAATGAGAACATACAATGTCATTATGTCCACATACTAGTTCACATAATGCCAACAGTGAGGCCCCCATCACTTACATAATAGCCAACAAGTGGAAGAGAGGGATCTCACAAGCAGTGAGGCAAAAAAAGACCCAAAAAAGATCAGAAGCATTTTTGGATAACAAGAAGCTTTTGACTGGAGCAACGAATCGACAAGAGACAACTAAATCATCTCATACAAAACATGTGCATTTTCAAGAGGACCCTGAAACCTAAACACAAAGATTCGTTGAGTAAGAAAGAAGCCTAGCAAGTAGTAGGAAGAGACCCTGAATATAAGAACCAAAAACACCTTTGACAAAAAGGAACACTTCCAAGGAATAGGTAAACAAAATAAAGGGTTTTGAAAGGGACCCCTGAACCTTATACAACTATAAGTTGAGACAAGTGGAGAGAAGAAATAAGGCCACCACTTCGAGGGGAGAAGGAACCAAGTTAGAGATGAAGAAATTGCAATCTCATGAACTGAAGCCACCTCAATAGATTCAAGAGGAACAAAACTCCCAAAATAGTCCACATCATGAAGACTAGGACAAGGCTAACCACACAACCCACCTCAATAGGATCAGGATAACCATAACTAGTAGAAACCACCACCATAGGATCTGCGAAACTAACCTCTATAGTAGAAACCACAAGACCTATAGGAGAAACATAGGGAAGAGTCCCCCTCCTGTATTCTTGATCTATGAAGAGCACCCACTTCCAACCAACTCTAAAAGGGAGACCTAGTGAGCTCCCCTTGAAGAGGATTCACATGGGGAAGAGGGGAGAAATGGGCATACACAAAGACCCAAGAAGAAAAAAATACCATCAAAAAGGAGCCAGAGACCACCAAAAAATTAGGTACAAAGGAAGCAAAGCCCACTCCAATAACTCCCACGTAAGGTAGCCAGACCCTAATGCACAACAAATGCCAACCAACTATTTCTAGAATAGAACCAGTTCCAAAAAGGAGGTCCTCATCCTCAGAATATCATGCTTCCTTAGAAACTCATGAACTCCCTACTCTGAAATAGAGAAGCACAAAAAAATCCAAAGTTGTCAAGAATTGCTACATGGGGAAGTCATGGAGGAGAATCCACAAGGTTAAACCCATAGAGAGTCCAAACGCAAACCAATACATTGATCCATCAAATAAAAGCAACAGAATAGGTACAGTTGGCTCTAGAGACAGTTGTAGATGGATCCCCCACAACAACAAAATGGGTCACTGTGGTAACAAGAGACTAAGATCTAGAGAAGAGGAAGAGAAAAACTCTTGATGGAAAAGAGAGAAAGACATGAAAACCTGAAAGTTGGAAATAGCTCTAGAAAATTGTAGGTGTTGGAACCACAAGTCACCACTGCACAAATAGGGGAGATTATCCAATAGTGAGAACCCATCTCACACCTCACATGCATATAGGAGAGCAATATAAAGGAGGCAGGGGAAACCCAAACAACCCAACCTTCAGGACAAAGAAATTGGTCACCCAAATAAAATTGCAAGACCCATAATGCAAACAAAATAATGGCTTCCCACAAACTCATCACCTCTAAGATAGAAAGAGAGTAGAGCATAGAACCCATCCAGAGGAAAGTAAAAATAGAGAGAAAATGAGGCAAACTAGCTACTAAGACCTCCAAAAACTTCAATGTAGAACAAGAATAAGGATCATAGCCACCTGTTTTGGCATTCTCCACAATAGATGCATTCAGACCAATACCTTAATCTTGATCATCTCCATCTCCTTTATCTCGAAAGTTTCCATCACTTTCATTTCTCATATAATATTTTTTTGATATGAAATACGCAAGAAGAGGTTGCAAGATTTGTATTAATTCAAAAAATTAGTACAAAGAGTGGAGCTATAACTCTAGTGTCCATATATGAGCATTCCTACCTACTACATATTGGTTTTTAATGCCACTATTAGAAACAAACCTACTCTAATACAATAAAATGACTTTGCAGCCCCATCATCAAATAGGACTCACAAACAAGATCCATAATAACTGCCTTAACCTAAATTAATGAATACATTAGTGGTACATATACTAGCCACAATTGTTTGTTATCAGAGTAGGGATTATTGCTAAAGATAGCAAAAAATCCATCAACAAGTGTGGCAAAAAGGTTGCACCCTCAAGGATTGGTTGTAGCACCAAATTTGGTGTGAGACCAAAGCTGCATCCTATTGCAAACAATCATAACTATTTTTATTTTCTTCTCTTTTTGCAGTGTATGCCAATCGTTGGCATCACCACCCTCATTGATAAACATTAGAGATCAGGATGTAATATGATAATGAGTGTTCTCAACTCTTGAAGAGTGGAGGCCCTCCTCCAATACATAAGATTCTATAGGAATATTTGCCACCCAATCTGTTGTGGTAGAATCACAAATTTTAACTCGATTTGAGAAAAATAAATTAGCTTGCTAAGATAGATTTAGAATTGCCTTTGTATTTGGAGAAGGATCTTCCACTTATCCTCCCTTTTTCTTCTTTGGATCCTTTTTTGGAGAGATGTCATTCATAATGGGGATGTTTTCCATAGTGTAATGGTTCTAGGGGAGGTATCTATCTTCCAACGAGCCTCTGTCTTTGGCTATATTTTTACATTTGGATATTTAGTGACAATCTATCTAGTTTTGTAGCATCTTTTGCATATGAAGGATAGACTT
The DNA here is from genome assembly GCF_030272615.1 of Cryptomeria japonica. NCBI lineage: Eukaryota > Viridiplantae > Streptophyta > Pinopsida > Cupressales > Cupressaceae > Cryptomeria > Cryptomeria japonica. Next base: position 240,377,900 of record NC_081411.1, read on the forward strand.
TCTTAGTCTAAAGGTTTTATCCAACTATGACCATTTGCATTGAGAATAATTTCTATTGGTATATTTTTAGAGGCGTCCAATTCCGCTAAAATTTGAGAAAACGACACATGGATGAAATTTGAAGAATCTTTGTTTGTCATCCGGAAGTTTCCAAGGGAGTTCCCAATAGTTGTAAAGGAGTATTTGAAACAGTAATGAAGGGTAAAATTTGGAAGACAAACCCAAATTGTCATGACTAATAAAGGTTTCGTGGATAAATTGAAGTGTGGATGCCAAGATTTTAGTAACAATAAACAATGAAGCAATAACCAAACATGCAACTGAAAATAAAATTACAGAATTCTTGATAAAATCTAGAGGATTCAAGAAATTTATCACAAATCTCCAATTGACTCAGTCATATGCTTCGGTAATGTCGAGCTTAACTAAATTACTAAGAGCTCTAGTTTGATGAATTGAGTGAATACACTTGCAAGCTTTGATCACTCCATCAACTATTAAATTTTTAGCGCAAATCCCATTTGTTACTCAGAAATGATGGAAGGTAGAATGGTTTTAATATATTTTTCTATTACTTTTTACACAATCTATACAAAGTATTACAAACAAAAATAGTACTAAATTCATCCAGTGATGTGTGAATTAGAGAAATGAATGCATTGTTAACCTCCTATATGATTGTTGATTTATTCATGGATTCTTTAATAGTTTAGACCAAATCCTTGCCAATGATATTACAACATTTATGGAATAAATCTACTGCAATGCCATAGGGACCACATGAACATTGTCTAAATGAAGTTGTCTTATTGCCTATTTGATTAAACTGACCATTGAATAATCTTCCAACAACCTTAATTAATTATAGAGAAATCAATTTGAGAATTTTATGTAAAACTAAATTATGTGGGATCTATTGGGAACCTTCCCTATTATTGACAAGATTCTAAAAGAAACATACTGTACACTCTTTGATGACCCCGAGATCCTCCTATCTTATTTGGTACTTAAATCATAGAGATTATGTTCTAATCTCATCATACCTTTGTAGCATTGTTTAAGTATTTATAATTCTTATCTACATCTTTGAGCCAAGATTCTCTAGACTTTTTCTTCCAAAAGACTTCTTCCTTAACAAAGACATCCATGTATTCCTTGACGAGTTCTTACATCTAAAAATGTGCTTAATCCATATCAAGAAGAAGGATTGTATTTCTTCATTGAGTAGGATCAATATCAATTCAACATCGACCTTGGTCTTGGAAATGTTTTCTTTTTCTTTTTCATTTTTTAGATAAGTTATGGATAAGTGGTCCACTCCCAAATATAATGAATTTGAAAAGAAAATATTAAAACATGCATGCCCTATAATAGAGGTGCCTCAAAGATCACATTAAATTCTTAAATCCCAGCTCATCTATTACCCATTTGCCACTCATCTCAAGGAATAGATACCTCGCCATTTTCTAAGTGAAGAATCACCACAAACAAACTAAAGGGACCTCGAATAAAGTGCTAATGAATCTTATCATATATCTAGGGGAAAAAGACCTAGCACCCTAACAAAATATTATTAGCAAATTAAGGCTCCAATACTATAGCGTGTGTGGTATGAACCTCCAAGTGCATCTATTAGAAAAGTGAGACAATCTAGTGCAACAAATCGTGCACACCAACAACCATCCCAAAACATAGGATACAAGAGAGTGAAGCATCATTGAGCCAAAAAATATAAAAAATGGAGCAACCCAGCCCAACAAATATAAGGAATTCTTATCATTCTCAATGATGTCTATGAGATTCACATGATCTATCATCATAATCAACTTACCTTCCCTAGTATTTTTGTTTGTTCCCTGATTTTCCAACTAGTCTGCTGCATTATTGGCCTTACAATATATATTGTAAATTGAGAATTTCATATTTTTGAGACTATCCCACACTTTGTTAATTAACTTATCCAATCTCCAATTAAGACAACATTTTTTCCTTATCCCATTAACACATAATACCGAATCATCTTCTATGTCAACTTCCATCTAGCCTCTCTTTTGGCACTCTTCTAGAACCCTAGTGTGGCCAATGTCTTCTACTTCATTATTGATTAATATATCATTTGATCTAGCCATCACCCACAATACTTCACCTTTCAATTGGATGACGATTAGGTAGGTTCTTTCTAAATTTTTTTTGACATTGCCACGAGACTAATACTTTTTAAAAACTCCTCATTTATCATGACTATGATGATGCGAAATATTGGATTTTCCTTTTGAGGCTTCATCAACTTGGACCATCACTATTTATAGCCTTTTATTTGTCAAGAGAAGAGCTCCATGTCTAAAGAGGAGAATTTATTATTTCGAATCAAGAATGTGTTAGTATTAAAAATAGTCATTTGATGCTTCGCCAAGGATTTCTTATTAGGAGTGTTGAGAACCCTAACAATATATGAAGTGATATCCATTGTTGTCTCGGAAGGGAATGTCCCTCATCAAATTTTAACATTCACGTGTTATTTCACTTGACCTTTTGCTTCACAATCTTGAATTTTTTTTTCTTGGTTAAAATTTGTTTTTTTCTTTCTCCATTCACCATAGTTGGGAGATGTTAGGATATATACTATTTAAGCGATTCCCAATTTGACAATTTGGGAAGAGAAAGTGTTCGTTCATCCAATCCTTTGGTGTCTTTGTCTAAGGTGAGGTTACCCTCCCAATTATCTTCTTCTACTACCTCCATTCATTGTTATAAACCAAGATGTGTGTTATCCTCTAGAAGATCATCTAATAAAATTTAAGTATTTTTATTGTGTAACACCTAATTCTTGGAAGAGAGCTCAATAAGGTCATGAGAAGCCTCATGGGAGGAATCTTAGGTGGAATTATTGATTGAATTTAGAGGATTTGGAAGTGCGTGGAAAAGGATGAATGTCTAGTACTAGAGTCTCATTGGCTTTTTAGGTGGAGGAAATCAAATGAGGATCACCATATATAGGGGAATAAGTAAATAGGGATTTCAACCAACCAATTTGATTTGTTGCTTCAAAATATTTTTCCAAAGGTAAATAAGGTTGAATGATATTTACTTTAGTCTCTATGTTGAAAATATCCTCAACAATTAAGAGGGTTGTAGAGCTATTTGAAATGCATTTAATACAATTCATTGAAGAATGACCTCTATTCAAATAATCAAAATAGAGAATTGGAAGATAATAAATCTCCACCTTCTGTTTCCATTTAACAAATTTAGAAATTAGTTCAAGCTCTTTAGAGCGAGGTTAATTAAAATCCAATTCAACACAAATACAAAGATATAGATGCCAAATTCCTCATCAATAAAATTCTCATTTAGGCTAATAAAGAAGCCTAAAGCATCTTAAATTTCTCAAAGGAATCCCTCATACCAATACTTAGATCTGGAAGATTATAAAGTTGGGTCCACATCAACATTTATCCTAAAACTTGAGTAAGAGGGTTAAAATTAGGTTTATAATCCTTGATGAAGAATCCCAACCCATCCATCACTAACAATCAATGAAATATAATATTCTTTTTTTAATTCAACAAAAGCATACTCCACCAATAAGAAGTAAATGGGCAGATATTTTAATTTAACCCTAGTGTCCTACTCATGCATTAACCAATTTATAATTCTTAAATGAGAAAGCCATTTCCTAGTTCATTTGACAAAGAAGGCACATTCCTTTATATGACACACAATATGCTAATATTTTATGAGGTAATAATAATCACTTCGCTTTTAACAATACAATATTGCTTGGGTTCAATTGGATTGTGATGAGTAGGTGTGGCTTTAGGGGTCCAGTATTATTCTCCAAGTATGTAGAGGCCCAAGGGAAAAAGTAACGTGAAGGAAAATGTTGGAAATCTTACTAAGATTTATGTGTATAACCAAGAGGGATACAATTTGCACTAGTGGTCATGACTAAGCTCCATTTTCCTTGATTACTAAAACACAATTTGATACAATTTAGTGATTGGTAGATAATCTTGATCACCCTAGGGCTCTATTATTTCTCGTGTTTTTTATTTTTATCGATGATTTTTTTCAAATCACTAGAAATTTATAAAAAATCTTAGAAAATATTGATGAAAATTAGCAAATATAACTATGATAATTATTGTTAATTATAAAATATATCAAGTCTAATGTTTAATTTAATATATTATAAAATTAAAAAATAAAATTCAAATGTATGTGTTAAGAAAACTGAGAGTAGATTAAACAACAAACATAATTTAATAAAGACAATGAATTTCATGGTTCAACAAAGATGGTTATGTCAGTAGAAAAGTGAATTATTATTTTTCCTTGAATGATCATAGCAATTACATTAAGTTTCATCAACTTCAAATGTTATCTTGATTTTTTTTGTAAAAATTCTCATTTACAATGAAGAGTCAAAAGAGATGGGAATGTTAAGGGTTGGGGCAATTGAAAGGGTGTTCTTGTTGGATTTCACAACTAAACAATATATTCTCAAGTGATAATACCAAAAGAACAACTCACAATGAGAATTTAGAAATATTTTCCAAAAATATAAGTAATCGTATATGCACTCCTATATATGTAGTTACATAGCTTACAAATAGATGCATGATATTGACATGTGGACTATGATGTCAATAGTACATTTTATTTTTAGGGTTTTAACATACTTTAGTATAATTCAAAATAGTTTTTCTACATTAATTATTTTAAATAAATATGCATGACTTGTCTAATACACTGGTACAGAATAAAAGGTTTGTAAATAGTTATGTTAATGTTGTCCAACAAATTAGAAAATGGTTTTTTTTTAATATCAAGTAATGGAAGATAATTATAAATAAATAAATACCATTATTCGTTACATGGGCGATTACTATACATGAATCTCAAGAATCAACACTCAACAATCCAAGGCTAAAATTTTACAACTTTGTCTAGAGTTAATCAATAAAGGGTCTGCGAAGAGAACCACCATTTAATTCCTTTGATCAATATTCAAGAATGAAAAAATTCCACACACAATTATAAGGGAAAGGGAAGGGTCTTAGCTACTTGTACTCTCATTAATTTTCAAGTACACAATGTTCAATACAACCTTCTCTAGATAAACCTTCCATCTATTCTTTTCATAAAGAAATTCTTACCTAATATATTCATAACTACACGGGGTATAAGTGTGTACTGGACATTCGTATATTATTGCATTGAGTGATTTCCATTTTACTAATATTATATTTTCTCACCTATAATTCCTTTGCTTAACACTAAATTTTTGTTTTCTACAATATATACATTTTACATACGACCAACCACTCATAATTTATGATATAAATCCATTAAATATTAGTTTCAATGTGTAGGAATGAAATAAATAAACAAGCAAAAATCTCTTTCCAAGCTTATTTCATACAACCAAAGGAAATCATGATGTACAAATTCCTCAAAATTAAAATTGTTACAAATGTTTCATTAGATTAAATATAAACAAATATATAATACAATTTTTTCTCAAACTTTTGATAAAAACATTGTATGTATTTCAAATTGAGTTACAAAACATATAGACAATACAAAAATAAAAATAAAAAATATCTCTCTTAACATGTTAAACATAATATTCTCTGAGGTAATCATTGCACCTCCTTATGCAACGTGCTAGCGATTTCCAGACCTAACTAGGATGGATGTATTAAAGTGAGTGCCTGGCATCCATTCTAGCTTTGTTCTTCGCTTTGCCGATAAATTATTGAGAATAGAGGGCATTGAAGTAGAATGCAGAGGGTTTGCGCGAGTTAGACGATATCCCAATGCCTGAAAATCCTTTACATCGTCCGTTGACGTTGGCAACACACACGCCGATCATATCTTTAAAAAAGTTTGCTTTGCTGATTTTTAGGTTGAGATGCAAATTCTTCTATCGCCATCCACTGTTAAAAAAAACAAAAAAAAAAAAAAGTTATTTGAACCCCAGTTTAAACGATTATTGAAACTATCCAGCTTAACAATATCGAATCACCGCCGCATGTTTAAACGCGTACCTTGGCTGCAGAAATTTCGGTATCTTGCACCACAATATTAGAAGAAACGGATCTCAACATACACACGACGAGCAGATCCGATTTTCCAAAAGGGGCATTGTGATATACTCAATATCTTTTCACAGTTACATTAACGGGTAGTCATTATATTAATTATATTAATTATATTAATTAGCAGTGCAATAATAGTATGTGGTAGAGTTTATATATATATAAAATCGTGGCAACAACTAGAGAAAGTTTCTGGGATTTCAGACGAATGCTTCGGCGCGGGTAACAACTAACTACCGCTACCCTTCCTTACAGCGTAAGCGTAGCAATAATGAAATTGGATACCTGAAAAACTTATCATTTAATGAAGTTGTTCGTAAATTCGCAGAAAGGCTATTGAAACTTCTTGTTAGTGAACAAGTAAGCGCTCTAGGTACTACGTTTCAAGAATACAGAAGAGCGCGTGACTAAATATTCCAAGGCTGAAACAGTGATAACGAAGCAGTAAGCGTTTAACCCTGCCACGCAGGTTCGTGGGTCCTTCCCAGATCGTTCCGATTGCGACTCTCCGTATTTTATTGACATTCTATATATACTACGACTATTTGTTCACGTTGACCCTTTCTGAAAAAAAAAAAAATAGTCTAAAAGAGGTGTGGCTTCCTTGTCCCCATTTTTTCCCATCACGTCACATCACATCATCCATCGTTGTTTGCTTATCCCAATTAAGCACTTGTTATTATGTCTCTCGAACCGGATTTATTTAACTTGCGGTTAGTCTTGGGATATGTTGGAAATAAAGTTGGACTTATTAATTAATTAGTTATTCATGGACGTGATACAATGTTTAAATTATTATGTAATAAAAAATATGCATTTTGTCAATGGGTCCTTGGTCTATTGGTGAAGTTGAATGGCTTCATATGAGCCCACCAGGGATCAAGTCTTGTTGAGTGCAAGGCTCTGACATCATAAGGGATGTGACCGGGATCGTGCCTCGGGCAAATTTGGCGGAATGGATACCCCTCAGTCCTTGGCTATTGAACCTACATAAAAAATAAAAATAAAAATGCACTCTTATAATACCTAAGACCATGCTTCTTATATTTTCCATGCCCAATCAACAAAGTATTTCTCTCTTGCTTGTTTCCGGGTAGGCTTGTCTATTGAAAGGAAAGAAAATAAAACTATGAAGCTTCCTACTTAATCCAATTCAAGAAGACATGATAAATAAAAGAAAATATGAAAAATTTAGAAAGAATAAGCAACATGCAACATACAACACAATCGTAGAATAAGGTCCCTAGTGCTTCTATTTCAATGATGTCCCCACTTCATTGGATATCATGATGAATGGAGAACAAGCAATGCTTGTGTTGAGTCCGAAAAAGGTTATTAAATTCCATTTAAGGGAGACTTTTACCAACACAAAATATAAATAGAGCATTTTAGCTAGAAAAGAGAAGGGATTCACCAAACAAAACCTAGAAGAGGAGATACATCAAAGTAAACGATACATCATATAGACAAAATTGAAATTCGCTCTTGGATAATAAACAAGAGACTACAAATAAATAAATGCTATAATCTTAAAATGTATATCAAATATGCAAGCTCTAAATTGCTTACAAGTATGCGATATGATGAAAGAGGACTTGGCAAAGATGAACAAGGAATAAGTCAACATATCAAAGAAAAGGAAAATTACTATGCGTGGTCCTTTGTTTTTCAAGCATGAATAATGGAGAAAACTCCAAGAGGTTTTCACGAAGCACAAATCAAGGGAAATCTAAAGGAAACATCAAGATAATTGTAAGATACCTCAAAAGAAAGAATAGCAATTTAAAAATTAAGGTAAAAGAAAAATCCAAATTCAAGAGGGGAAATAAGAATGTAGTCACCAAGGCAAAGGTAAGAGGAAGGCCATGACACACTCAAGTAAGGTACTCACCAAATTAATTTGTGTATTTGTAAATTTATAACAAGTATTGCATGGAGACATTCGGATGCCAAACTTTGTTGGGCACTCTATCCTAAGCTTCACCTAAAGTATGGTAAAGTTGAGCTCCCTCTAGATAGTCACTTGGAGAGGAGACACTTACTAAAGCAGTAATTTCAAACAAAGAATTCACTATTATGCTAGACCACCCATAGATGGTAAGAGAGCAGTATTTGATGCTTCAAGATAAAATATTTTGTTTAATTACATAAGAAATAAGTGCGATAAATTATTATTTGTATGATTGTTTGATTAGTACTCCAACTTTTTTCTTATATATTAGCTAGTGTTCAATTAGCTAACTCCACTTGTGGAATATAGAGTATGTTCCATTCACCATGGGAAAAGTATGCTTAAAGTTAGGATTTCATGTTTTATGTCTATTGAATCCAAGTACAAATTGTATTGATTTAATATTATAATACATTGTACTTATGGGGGCAAATGGAAATGGGCACCCAAATTGTAAGGAATCTCGAGATTCGTTGGGCATGACAAAAATAAATCACGTCACTAGAAAATTGTAGTGTGGTATGTAAGAGCATCTTTGCTTTGTGAGATGTTTAAGAATTTTATGAGATTATAAGATGTATAAGAAAAATTATGACTGTAATTCCAATGGCGAATAAACCAAAACAAAAGGACATGATCGATGTCGTTTAAAGGAAACACAAAGTCCTACCAAAAATCTTGAGCATGCTACAACACATCCATTGAGTATAAATATTGCAAATACTCTAAACTCTACAACATTCACATCCTCTTGATCGCTTCATCATCTTCATCAACTAATACCTAATGCCTAAAATCATTACAAAAGCCTCAATATATAGAAGTCTTTTGAGATTAGAGATTATATAGATGATTCTACAATCAAGACCAACTTGATCATATATTTAATATTTTTTTTATTTTAACTATATTTTGTTCCTTCTAGAAATTTTTTCTATTAACAAGATTTTGTGTATATATTTTGTCTTTGTCATTTAATGGCTACATTTCATTAATGAGAGAAATTAAATGTTTCAACAAAAAATATATATGAGGACAACTAAGATTGAAATTTCGAGTGAAAAAATGAAAGATAGATGTTGTGATTTAATGGGAAAATCTAGAGATAAAGGAAGCAACAATGAATGGTGTGGTGTGGTATAAATTGGGGAGAAGGAAACCTCAAATCTCTTTTAGAGTAATTTTTTTTTTTTTTTTTTTGGTTAAAAAGGTCAACGTGAACAAATAGTCGTCGTATATTGAAAGTTAATAAAATACGGAGGTCGCGAGCGGAACGAACTGGGAGAGTCCCAAGAAGCTGCGCGGCAGGGTTAAATGCTTACTGCTTCATTAATTTTTGACATAGAGAATATGCGGAACGATGCTTCTCGTTTTGCAGATTCACTCAAGGCATCACTTTCTCAATGGGCACGCCAGGTCAATGCTTACTGCTTTGTTAAGTCTAAATACATATCCCTCAAGACAATGATAAATAGTACCCTCAATTCGTCATACTTGTTGTGTATATAGGGAAAGAAGGCGGTGTGGATTAAAGTTCCCAAGGAACAGGCGAAACTAGTACCCGTTGCGATTGAGGCCCGTTTTTCAAAACATCGCTGCTACCATTGACGTTTTTTTCCGTCCAACCCATTTGGCTAGGCTTCAATACTGTTTGGTGGATTACAGGTGGGATTTGGGTACCACCACGCAGAGCCTTCATATGTGATGTTAGTGCATTGGATCCCTCAAACTCCCCCCACCATCTCTGATAATGCTTCACATCAAGCGGGAGTTGTAGCTTTTGTATTCAACGAGGAGGGAGAGGTAAAGATGTAATCCAGTTCTTATATATTGTAGTTACTCTGCTTAATATTCTCCTCCTGTCCATAGCAATGTAACTGCGAAGTGTGAAAAGACATTCACTATTTTGAGCGGTTGTTCGTTTTAAGAGGATTTTCTTTTCTTACATCACTGGGAAAATATACAATTAGTATAATGACTACCCACTAATTTTATTTTAATAGCGGTTGTGGGTCAGTGGCTTGAAGTGACAAATCTGATACATAAATTATCGTGACAATGGCAATATAGGTTCTAGTAGTTCAGGAAATGTGTGGCCCTTACAAAGATTTCGGGTTGTGGAAGATGCCAACAGGAAGAATTAACCAGGTATCAGGTTTAAATTTCCACATCAAACTAAATTGAAGACCCTGCAGTTTTTACATGAAATTACAAGACGATCACTAGTGTACTTATCGGTAATTTGTTTCTGATAGGGGGAAGGCATTAAGGAAGGGGCCGTAAGAGAAGTTCAGGAAGAAACTGGGGTAAATGTCACTTACCTCACCTTTTTCCTCTGAATCAGGATTTTTACCTTATGTTCAATATAATTTCCGACATTTTTTTTTTGATAATTTAAGTATTTTCATGTACTCTTACAGATTAATACAGAATTTGTACAAGTGGTTGGGTTCAGGTAAGCAAAACTTTAATCATTAGAAAAAATTGTAATTTGTTTCATAGTTTGTACGAAGAAGGATAAGTTTGATCTAGCTCTCTAATAGTTGTGATTGAACTGCAGGGATGGTCACAATACCCCTTTCGGAAAATCTGATCTACTCTTCGTGTGTATGTTGAGATCCCTTTCTTCTAATATTGTTGTGCAAGATACCAAAATTTCAGCAGCCAAGGTACGTGTTTAAACATTATTTCAATATCGTTCAGTTAAGATTTAAGTGGGGCTAAAATTTGTCTTATTTTCAGTGGATGGCGATGGAAGAATTTGCATCTCAACCTAATTTGAATCAGCGTGTGTGTTGCCAATGTCAACGGACAATGTGAAGGATTTTCAGGCATTGGGACATCGTCTAACTCGCGCAAACCCTCTGCTTTCTTTTGCACTGCCCTTAATTCTGAATAAATTATCGGCATTTTTCAAATAAATACAAATTTTTCAATTATATTTGAAAAATATTTGTATTGTATATTTGACACTATGATCATTTGAAACAAAGATTTGTAACAATTTCATGTTTGAAGAATTTATATTTATGATTTCTTTTGTTTTTATGAAATGAGCTTAAGAACTATTTATTTGTTGATTTATTTTGTTTCTACACTTTAAAATTAGACTTTAGTGGACTTATACATAAATAAATGGTTGATTTTATGTAATATAAATATATTATAAATGAACTCATACATCATCTTTCTAAAATTATTTCTCATACTCTAAAATTGTATTCTTAAGATGTAAATAAAAGAGTCACCAAATATATCTTTAGACAATAGTGTGTACACACACAAACTTTACTTTAAAAAAATGACATTGTACAGTTGAAATAACATGGCACTACGCACTTATGATAACTTCCACTTCATCTGTATTTATTTAGAATTCCTCATATGATTTACTTGAAAATGTATGATGTGCATTCTTATCTATGGTGTAAAATATGACACCTGAAATTTGTGAAATATTTTTTATCTTCGCATCTACATTTTTTTCTTGTTATTTCTATATTTATTTAGAATTCCCTTATATTTGGTATCAAACCCTATTGCTTTCATAGATATATTTTTGCTATAGTGTATATATTGCCCTCTCTTGCATAGTCTATTTGCATCCAACTCCTAAACTCCTCCAATTGTATTATTTTTGAACTTTCTATTTTACATAATTGCTTTGATTTAGGTATCAAAAATAATTCTCTTTTACTTTTCTTAATTGCTAACCAAGCTATAGTAACTAATTAATTTTGTTATACATAAAAATATGATATTAGCTAGTTACAGTGTGGCGAAACTGGTTGCATTATAATACTACTTTGACATATAAATATGGAATCAATTTTATTTCAATAATCTACTTATCCATTGCTAATTGCACCTTAAGGGATCAATCCTTAGTAGGATTTTTGTGTTTAAAGAATTCATTACAAATACAATCCATTCTTGTGAGAAGGTAGATTTTAAAAATCCAATAATAGATGCAACAAGACTCCAATTATCCAAAATCCATAATATAAAGTCTACACTATCCAGAGATAGAAAATTATTCTTTGGAATAAAAGGCTTTCATTTCTTATCATATTAATTAACTCTACTTGTGAGTTAAAAGTTTATTTTTAGGCATGCAATGAGGTATGTTCTAGGCACCTAGAAGTTTTTTCTCAATGTGAGAAAAAATTCAAGAGAACCAATGCCTTCAATAAATAGATAACAATCACAAAATTATAGAAAAAACTTATACACAACAAAAAATAAGTTGGCTACATAATAATTCCAAATCAAAACTCGTTGAAACTAGGACAAGTGACTTACCTAAAAATTTAGCACAAATTACGTCATGTTGTGAATGATATGAATTATTAAAATAGATAAACTTTGCAGAAGGTTTTTACAACACCCAACCACAGCAAGTAAAAGAAAGATACAATCATATATATATATAATTTTGTTTTTAAAAATAAAATAAAATTTATTTAAAAATAAATAAAATAATGGGATCCACAACCTTGGGATTGCAGCACCCCCATGGGGATGTCGTAGCCACAAGGACTGTAGCACCCTTTCAACTATCTCAAATAGATGAGAAAAGAACAAATTATTTCTCAGTTGTCTTAAAGGTTACATTTTATTGTAGAAAAAAATAAAATGCAACCTTTAAGACAATTGAGAAATAATTTTTTCCTTTTTCATCTAGTTGAGATAGTTGAAAATGCATTTTTTGAAAAACAAGAGTTATCAAGGGAAGAGGGAGGAATAAAATATAACATTATTAATTTTGTTACACACACACACACACACACACACACACACACACACACACACATGTATGTATATGCATATATGTATGTGTGTGTACACACACACATATGTACATACATACATACATACATACATACATACATACATACATGCATGCATGCATGCATATATGTTGGCCTGTTGTCATTGATGTCATTGATGTGGTTTGGTCCAGTAGTTTGCTTCAGTATATGTTATAGACCCATTTCTTTAGCTTCTTTATTATGCAATGTACATTTATGTTTACTTCATGCTTATTTGAGGTCTAGTATCTACCTTACCGGAAGGTATTTTGGGTCTGGTCCCATCCGAATGTGATGAAGGCATAATCTACTAGGCTTTTTTGGATTCAGTCCTATTCAAACATATTAGAGGCGTGTTCTACAAACTATTTTTTTATCAAGATTGAATCCAACATCTTATGAAGACATTTTTGTATTGCGTGTGGATGTTTCATTCTCACCCCTTTCTGGTTGAGCTGATTGATCAAAATATTTAGTGCAAATATATATAACCATCAATTTTGTAAGTTAAAGATATGGTTTTTGAAAAATAACTATTGTGTACACATTATATATGCGAAAAGGTTTTGTGGATGTGAATATTGTTATGTGGTGTATTTACAATGAATGTAAAAAGTAGTTTATGTACAATGAATGTAAAAAGTAATTCATGCATATGTCAGATGCAACTCAAACAGTTCATGTAATGCCCACCATGAAAACCGTAGAGAAACTATCACATAGTTTCAAAAAGTAGAGATAATTTTTTTAAAAGATGACAACTACTCATTAAACTACATTATTACATTTCTCATTACAAATTAAAAATGCAATTTTAACATGAACAAATTAAACTAAAGTACACAAGTGGAATGATCATATAAACATATTAAACAATTTTAACATTCTTTCCTATGTTATCATAACGTTATTACTGAATTACAACATCAAATATGGTAATATACAACATCCATGGATGATTAATGCCCATATACAATGTATATCCATGTCTCTCTATTATATAAGTCATCATTAAGTTTTTATTACATCATGTACATGCATCCTGCTAGAAATATACATCATCTGTTGCCAATAGGGAATCCCAATATACAGTTCTGCAAAAAATAAGGATCATCTATCTCGATAACAAGCATCCAACACAGGGAATGTTAGTCCCAATTGGTGCTTAGAGGGGAGGGGTGAATCAACACTTAATCAAATTTTCACAATTTAACATTTATCATAAATCTTCATTCATCTAAGATCCAATAATGTACTTAATCACTGAAGTAAAATATGCAAGCATGAAAAATTGACAGTGACACCAAGGAGTTCTCTCATGGAAACCCAATAGGGAGAAAAACACGGTGTGAGTAGGAACTCACAAAATTTGCCCTCTTCTGGAGTATGCCCGGTAAAGAGCAATCCCTATTAGGAGAATACAAAGACATTGTTAGGTGCCACCCGGTTAAGGGATTTTGATCAAGGTCGGTTAGTGCCTTTACTCTATTAAAGTCAACCTGGTTAGAGGACTTAGAACATCAGCTAAGATGTTACCCAGTTAAGAGATTTTACAATAGGGACCTGTTAAAGTCCACCCAGTTAAGGGATTTATGTTGCAGTTGTTAGAAAGCAACAGATGGATGAACTATTGCATTAGCTACTGATAGCTTGATCAGATCTCAACATACATTCCACTCAACACACACTGGTTGTGTCTTCTCTGCACAACACCGATTTCCTTCTTACACCTTCGGCTATTCACTCAGCCGGTCACCTCTCTTTCGGCACTACTCTCTGCCGGTCCTCTGACCTTCGGCTCTGCACTCAGTCGGTCCTCTGTCCTTCGGCTCTGCACTCAGCCAGTTCTTTGTCTATCGACTCTGCACTTATTCGATCTACCTCACACACACACAACTATGCTAACACCTCTTAGCACTTCCTCTCACTCTGCTCTTTGCCTTGGATCACCTTCGACAAGATTTCCTTGTTCCAAATTTCACGATCAAAACTTTCTGAAGGAGCTCGAGAACTCTTTACACTTTTTCTGTCGACACCTACAAGCATATCCTTAATCAAATCAATCAAAGTTTTCAGAAGATTTCAAATTCAAACTCTCCCGCTCTTTCTTTGTGTGCCTTTCAACAATTTTGCCAAGTGTTCAACCAGTTCTGCCACTGCATCTCCCAAGGACATAAACTTTTGAGTCATGTTTAGTCAAATAAATGCGAACCAGAGAATCTGCATGTAATCATGCTTGACTGCATGATAACTAAAAGTTAACTTTACCAACAAATGATTTGGCGTAGACACAAGCTTACCAACTCATTCTTTGCAACCGCAACTAAATGACCGATCACTACTCTGAGATTTATGGTGACTACCTGTCTTCCTTCTATCATACCGGTGTACTGGTATGTAGCTACCCTTCTTACTTTATAGGTTCATTCTTTGGTTTCCAGTTTGTTGTGCCAATATCATGTCTCTCCCCTATTTGCTAGCGAGTTACTGATTAGTTGGAGAAAATAAGTTGCCTTGCTTGAGTCACCTTTTGTGACTTCACCACCACTAGAGTGACTGATCTTCCTCAGTGATAGATCGGTTGACTTGATTTATCTTTCCTTGAGCTGAAGTAACCTTTTGTCATTCAATACCAATGTTGTTTCCATCCATTATTGCTTAATGAACAACAACACCACTCTACCTATAGTACTTCACCGGTTAGTGTCTTCACTGGTAAGTGTTGGACATCAATGACAAACCTTAGCACATATACTGGTTTTCAAGATAGACTGATTTTATCAATGCCAACAATCCAACAATCTCCACCTTTGGCATTGATGGAAAACACTTCAAACTTTGGCTAATTAGATGCATGCTTCTTCATCTCTGTAGTAGTCCAGTCATTTTGCCCTAAGTGAAGAATATCTCCCCCTGTCACTGATATCTGCCAATGTTCAAACACTCTAAACATATCTCCCCCTTTGACAACAATGCCAAAGAGTCCATTCTGAACACTTACAAGACTATTCTACCTAACCGGAGTAGTCCACACTCATCAATCTAGTTATTTTATATGAAAAAACTTAAAATTATACCAGATTGATGTAGAACCCTATTTTCTTACTATACTAAATGGAGGGGCATAACCCCCAACTTACCTCTGAGATAGTCAAAGGTGTTCTTCTATAGTGGCTTGGTGAATATATCAGCTACCTGCTCTTTTGTTGGTATGTACTCCAACACCACTTCCTTTTCTTGAACTTGTTCCCTTAGATAGTTATATTTGATGGCTATGTGCTTCATTTTGGAGTGCATAACTGACTTCTTAGATATGTCAATGGCACTGGTGTTGTCACAATGAATCACTACTGGTCCAACCACTTTTTCTTGAATTCCTTCCAGCAGTTGCTTGATCAAAACTATCTATGTGCAGTTAATTGCAGCAACTACATACTCGGCCTCAACTATAGATTGAGATATGCAGTTTTGTTTCTTACTTGTCCAATATACAATCCTTTCTCTGAGAAATAATGCTCCTCCACTGGTGCTCTTCCTGTCATCTATATTTCCTACCCAATCTGAATTAGTGAAGACACTTAGATTAAAGTCTCCTTTGTGTGGATACCAAAGACCATACGAATCAGTCCTGTTTAGGTAATTGAATATTCTTTTGACTGCCATCATGTGAGTTTCTTTTGGATCTGTAGAAAATCTGGCAACCAAGCCAACAACTTGTGCTATGTCTGGTCTGGTATGTACAACATACTGTAATTTACCGATCATGGACTGGTAAAGTGTCTCATTCACTTCTGCAGCGTCATCACATTTAGATAGCTTGCAACCTGTAACCATTGGAGTTCCAACAAGTTTGCAATCCTCCATTCCAAAAGTCTTAATAATTTCTCTTATGTACTTAGTCTGACTGATAAAGATGCCATTCTTTAACTAAAAGACTTGTAGGCCAATAAAGAACTTAATCTCACCAATCATGGACATCTCAAACTTTTGCTACATTTGTCCTGCAAAGCTCCTGCTCATCTCATCATCTCCCTAAAAGATGATGTCTTCCACAAAGAGCTTAGCAATTAGGTGTTTTCCTTCAGTTTCGCTCTTCAGATGTAGGTTGCTGTTATCACTGGTTGTTTTGAACCCAATTCTTAGCAGATATGAGTGTAACATCTCATACCAAGCTCTCGGTGCTTGTTTCAACCCATATAGAGCCTTCTGCAACCTGCATACCACATTCCTCCCATCTTCATATGCAAACCCTTCCGGTTGCTCTATGTATACTTCTTCCTCTAACACCCCATTTAAGAATGCCAATTTGACATCCATTTGGTATACTTTAAATATTTAATAAGTAGCACAGGCGAGTAGAATTCTGACCCCTTCTAGTCTGGCTACTAGTGCAAAGCTTTCTCCATAGTCCAAACCTTCTTCTTGAGCATATCCCTTACAGGCCAATCTTGCCTTGTTTTTAATTACCTTACCGGTTTCATTCATCTTATTTCTGAACACCCACTTGGTGCCTATTACATTTTTATTTTCCGGTCTGGGTACTAGAGTCCATGTATCATTTTTCTCTATTTTCTCTAGTCCCTCTTCCATGGATTTGACCTAGTCATCATCTTTCAAGGCCTCCTTTGTTGTTTTGGGCTAAAAAATGGAGGGCATACACTCATTCTCTCTTCCTCTTCTTCTGGTTAGAACTACTGCACCCTTGTCACTGATGATATCTTCTGTAGAGTGATTATTTCTGACATATTTAGCCAATACCGGTTCACTCCTTGGAACTTCTTCTACCAGTTGTGCAAGTTCTATCTCACAGGCCTCTTCATTGACCACTTCAATAGGATCTTCTTCAGTAGGTTCCACCGGTATATTGTACTTGAAACCTTTATAGTCCTCTGGTTCACTCTTACTGTCTTGTTTATTTTTCTCAGAGTACTCATCTACTCTGACATTCACACTTTCCACAATCTTACTGGTCCTTTTGTTTAGACACCAGTATGCCTTGCTCTTTGTTGGATAACCTAAGAAGGTTCCCTCATCACTCTTGGGAGCAAATTTTCTAGTGTACTCATCTCTTTTTATGTAGCACCTACTTCCAAATACTTTGAAATAGAAAACATTAGGTGAGTAACCACTCCATAATTCATAAGGAGTTTTTTTTGTCCCCTTCTTTACCTATATTTGGTTCAGAGTGTATACAACAGTGCTTATTGCTTCTCTCCAGAAGGTATGTGGGATATCCTTTTGTATCATTAGAGTTCTGGCATAATCAATGAGAGTTCTATTTCTTCTTTCAGCAAATCCATTATGCTGAGGAGTTTTGGGTGCAGACATTTGTCTCATGATTCCTTGTTCCTCATAGTAGTTCATGAACTCTTGAGAGGTGAACTCTCCTCCTCTGAGTGATCTTAGGCACTTCATATTCTTACCAGTTCCTCTTTCTACTCGAGCTTCCCTAGTCAACTTCCCTAGTTGACACTCTTTGCACATAGAATTTTTCAGGTTTTACTATGTCAGGCATACCTCTTACAGATTTTGCCTTACTAATTTTAGCTATGCTATCAAAATTAACATGACACAATCTTTTGTGCCATAACCAGTTGTCTTCTACCATAGCCACTAGACAATTACCTATGGCGGTGTCTAGATGAAACAAATTACCTCTTGATTGTTTACCAGTGGCAATTAAACTTCCTGATTTGTCATTTATTTTACATATCCCTTTATTGAACTCTAACTGGTATCCTTTATTGTTAAGATGTGCAACACTTAACAAGCTATACTTCAATCCTTCTACCCAAAAGACATCATCACAGTTTGTCTTATCATTCAAGGCTATAGACCCCTTACCTCTTACTGCACATGGGGTATCATTTCTGAACCTCACTGTTCCTCCATTGTAATCCTCCATGCTGAGGAATTTTCTTCTGTAACCGGTCATATGATGAATGCAGGCACGTTTGATCACCCATTCTCGACATCGGTTTGTGCTAGAAATCAATGACATATCTCCTTTCTCTGTGTTATCCTCTTTGACTACCACAAAAGCAATGCCATCTTCATCAAATCTCTCTGATTCTTCATCATTGACTCCTTCTTCTGCAAGATAAAATTCCTTTTTGCTCTTGTCCCTGTAAGTTCTAAAATTATCCTTCCTATCTCTATCATTGCCAAGGCATCTTGACGACATATGACCTATCTTATTACAGGAGAATCATTTTAATGGTAATTTGCCTTTATATTTACCTTTACTTCTTGGCAATATTCTTGCCAGTAGAGTTTCAATTTCATCTTGCTCCCGTTCCTCAGATAGAAGACTGTCATTCTCATGGGAATGACCAGTTTTGGTAGTAGAGCTACCACCAATTTCTTTCCTTCTTGTGGGTGCATGCATCATTGATGCTTTGAAAGCAACATTAATCTTTGGTACACTGTTGTCATAATTTCTCAACTCAAAAGCAGTCAACTTACCGATCAGTGAGTCAAGACTTACACTGACTTTTCCCAAGGATCTAAGCTCCTGGATAGTAGAGACCCTTATGGCATATTGTGTTAGAAGAGTTCTCAGGATTTTTCTAACCACATCATCCTCCTCGATTTTTCCTCTTGCACTTTTAATTGAGTTTACTACATCTTTTATCCTCTTACTATACTGCTCTATGTTTTCACTTTATTGCCTTCTCATCTCATCATATTTTCCTCTCAGGCTATCTACTTTGGTCTTTTGAACATGAGGATCTCCCCCATAGACTATCTTCAACTTATTCCATATGTGAAAAGTTGTTTTCAAATCTTGCACCTCAGCAAATTTATTATATGAAAGTGTGCTAACAATAAGGTCCATAGAAACAGTATTATCTTGCCTTTCCTTGATCTGTTCCAGAGTAAGAGTCCCTGTAGGTTCATTGTATTTTGTGATCACATGATTCTAGTAGTGTTCACCTAGGGATTTTAAATAGAGTTTCATTCTTCCACACCATAAGATGTAGTTCTCCTTACAGAACTGAGGACCTTCCTTACGCATCATCTTTGATCTTTCCCTAAGCCTGTTAAGCTTCTTCTGATTCTAGGGACTTGATGCTTTGATACCAATTGTTAGTCCCAACCAGTGTTGAGAGGGGAGGGGTGAATCAACACTTAATCAATTTTTCACAATTTAACTTATATCATAAATCTTCATTCATCTAAGATCCAACAATGTACTTAATCACTGAAGTAAAATATGCAAGCATGAAAAATTGATAGTGACATGAAGGAGTTATCTCGTGGAAACCCAATAGGGAGAAAACCACAGTGTGAGTAGGAACTCACAAAACTGGTAGTCTTCTGTAGTACGCCCGGTTAAGAGCCATCCCTATTAGGAGATTACAAAGGCACTACTAGGTGCCACCCGGTTAAGGGATTTTAATCAAGGTCGGTTAGAGTCTTTACCCTGTTAAAGGTAGCCTGGTTAGAGGACTTAGAACTTCAGCTAAGATGTTACTCGGTTAAGGGATTTTACAATAGGGACCTGTTAAAGTCCACCCAGTTAAGGGATTTATGTTGCAGTTGTTAGAAAGAAACAGATGGATGATCTGCTGAATGTCAACATTCATTCCACTCAATACACACCGGTTGTGTCTTCTCTACACAACACCAGTTTCCTTCTTACAAATTCGGCTATTCACTCAGGCGGTCACCTCTCCTTCAGCACTGCACTCTGTCGGTCCTCTGAAATTTGACTCTGCACTCTGTCGGTCATTTGTCCTTTGGCTCTGCACTCTATCGGTCCTCTGTCCTTCGGCTCTGCACTCAACCGGTTCTCTGTCTGTCGACTCTGCACTTAGTCGATCTACCTCACCCACACATAACTGTGCTAACACCTCTTAGCACTTCCTCTCACTCTTCTCTTTACCTTGGATCACCTTCAACAAGATTTCCTTGTTCCAAATTTCATGATCAAAACTTTCTGAAGGAGCTCGAGAACTCTTTATACATTTTCTGTCGACACCTATAGGCATATCGTCAATTAGATCAATCAAGGATTTTGAAAGATTTCAAATTCAAACTCTCCCACTCTTTTTCTACGTGCCTTTCAACAATTTCGCCAAGTGTTCAACTAGTTCTACCACATCATCTCCCAAGGATAGAAACTTCTGAGTCATGTTCAGTCAAATAAATGTGAATCAGAGAATCTGCATGTAATCATGCTTGACTACATGATAACTAATAGTTAACTTTACCAACAAATTATTTGGCGTAGACACAAGCTTACCAACTCATTCTTTGCCACCACAACTAAATGGCCGATCACTACTCTGAGATTTATGGTGTCCTCCTGTCTTCCTTCTATCATACCAGTGTACTAGTATGTAGCTACACTTCTTACTTTATTGGTTCATTCTTTTGCTGCAGATTTGTTGTGCTAGCATCATGTCTCTCCCCTGTTTGCCAGTGAGTTACTAGTTAGTTGGAGCAAACAAGTTGCCTTGCCTAAGTCACCTTTTGTGACTTCACCACTACTAGAGTGACCAATCTTCCTGAGTGATAGATCAGTTGACTTGATTTATCTTTCCTTGAGCTGAAGTAACCTTTGGTCATTCAATACTAATGTTGTTTACATTCATTATTGCTTATTGAACAACAACACCACTCTACCTATACTACTTCACTGGTTTGTGTCTTCACTAGTAAGTGTTGGACATCAATGACAAACCTTAGCACATATACTAGTTTTCAAGATAGACTGGTTTTGTCAATGCCAAAAATCCAATAGGGAAAACATCCGAATGGAAGAAAAGCATCTACCACCCGATCATGTGGAACCAAAAGGAACCACTCCCCATGCTCTTGAGAATGATATAAGGCCCCACACACACCAAGCTTACACTGACACTTATCTCCCATAACAAAACAAATGACATAAACAAAGACTATCAACACAAGATGTCTAGGCTCAAATGTAAATAAAGATAGCTTCCAGAGACTTCCATGAAATAAAGGCTGAGATTGAGGGCACACTTAGGGGAAAGTGTCATCACATTCTGTCATCAAATTTATCCTAGCAGTCTCTTTAGACCTCGATGCCAAGTGACACCCATGTGGAACCAACTCAACATCTCATGAAGACAAAGAAGTACAGTCATGCCAATAAGGCCTTCCCAATCTCATCCTAACACTGTACTAACACTCTAGGCTATGAGTGGGGAACCAAAATCATTTACTATCTTATTAATGTGAAAACTACCCAATCCCCTAAATAAATTAATTAAGGTTATCACTTATTTAAAAACTTCCAACGAGATCTCCTAGCAGCCACACATAGGCCCTGACACTCACTTGGAAGCCACTTCCCCCTAATATGCTCGTACGATTTAGGGTCAAATATAAATAATAAATATGTAGCATCCTAAAATTGCAACCCCTTGCAATTTTGACCATATTTTGGGCCCTCACCTTATCGGTCTCATCCCCACGCTTGAATAAGACCTTTTTTTGTCTCCCCTATGCAACCATACTTCATTTTTCACCTTACACCTTGCATGACCACCTTTATCATGACCCAAAATGGGTAGGACCAGGGTGTGGCAGCCTAGTTCCCACTAGGACTAGGGCGTGCTACCCTGGGATCCCCTAAGGGGACCTATCTTGGCCCTTCTCCCTTGGAATTATCTCAAATGTGAGCGGAAAATAAATCTTTATGTCGGCCTCTGTCAGAAAATTTAATATTTGACTATAGGCAAGTATATAAGGAGGTCTTCCATTCTCATTTGGATATACATTCATGAAGGAAAAATTGGATCTCAAGCGTTCAAGCATTCATCATCAAAGATTCTTCAAGGTTGCATATTCTTCATCTATCCATTGGGGCAACACTACTTCATTCATTTACAAGCATGTGTGTATGTTAAGGTTTTGTCATGTTCATGCCATTTCATACAACATGTGATTACATTCAAGAAGAAATGAATCATTATCATCTATTGTAGATCTGAAGGTATACCTTACCATCATTTATTTCAAGTATTTACATTATTTCATTCAAGGTTTATTCCAAACCAAGGTTTGACTTAGCCAAACCCCTATTCCCAACTCCTTTCTTCTTCTTTATGTGTGCAGGAAACAGGTGCACAGTTGTACTTTTACAATTAAAATTTATTTGCAAGGACAAAAAAACCCTTTTTTATGCACGGAAAGTTCGGAGGACCAAGTAGAGGGCGCCCCTATCTGGACACATGGTCTCTGCAAATTTTGCCTGATTTTGTAGAGCAGCTCCGAATCATCTAAAACTTCTTAGATCTAGGTGCACAACCGAATCCCGAATTTGTAGCTCATTGTTTTCACATACTTTGTCTTCAATTTTAGCACTTTACTTATTCAACTTACAAAAGAGGGTCAAACACATTCCAATCTAAATTAATCTACTAAGTATTCAACCCTTACATCATTTAGGATTGGATCTAGTAGATTCATCCCCTCTTTTGAATGTAAAGTTTCCTCAAGTGAAAATCGACTTAGTTATTTCCCCCTTTCATGTGGTGAATTTGCTAAGCTCCAATTTTTCACTTTACATTCTGGTGAACCCGACTCCTTACATTGGTATATGTAGGAATGACAATTGGTTTTGGTCAATTCCACTAACACCAATTTGGAGATACAAAAAAAATTGACAAGGAGGCAAATGGAGGACAATTGATATATGAGTTGGAAGTGGTTAACACTTAACCGATATCGATGTTCCAACCAGTTCCACTGATTGTGTGATGAGTTATCATGGTTGTGATGAGTTATCTCTAACCGACAGTTTTGGTGGTGATTTGTGATGTGTTATGAAAGATTGTCTAGATACATCGAACCTAGGAAATTGTTATGAGGTTCTTGAGCCGACATGAAATCTAATGTCTATAAAAAGATATTGTGATGAACTATTTTGAATGCAAGATACAAGTGATGTTATGAGTTAGAGTTGATGCAATTTATTGAAGGAGTTGCAGAGTATGTCGGTG
Organism: Cryptomeria japonica; assembly: GCF_030272615.1. Taxonomy (NCBI): domain Eukaryota; kingdom Viridiplantae; phylum Streptophyta; class Pinopsida; order Cupressales; family Cupressaceae; genus Cryptomeria; species Cryptomeria japonica. Next base: position 240,401,745 of record NC_081411.1, read on the forward strand.
ATGCAGTATTGATTGAGTAGAAGAGAATCTACACTAGCAAGATGTGCTATTTCTAGATCATACCACCTGTTGTTTCCTAATCACTACAACAATTAAATCCCCTAACCGGGTAAGCTCTAACAAGATTCATTGTACAAATCCTTTAACCAGGTGATCCATAAGTTTAGGTTTGAAATCCTCTACCAAGGTTACTCCTAATAGGGTACTACCTTTAACCAGGTATAGCTCCTATGAGGGCTTTGGGATCTTTAACATGATTTGCTCCTAACAGAGCATTTTGTAGACCTTAATCGATCAGTTACCTATTTCTACAGATAGTTAACTTGTAAGTCCCATCTCATTATGGTTTTCCCTAGTTGGATTTTCTACGTATAAACACTTGTCTTATGGTGAATATTTTACTTGTTGTGAATGTTTTTATAAGACTTTGGATTGCATGCAAAGTCTAAAGTAAACTAGTTAATTGTTTTTACAGGTCTGGGTTTAAAGTGTTATTGTTTTTGCTATCACTGATTCAAGCCCCCTCTCGGTGCTTTATAAGTCTATCACCCTGATCCCTTACATAAAAGCCAAAAAGCGGAAGAGAGGGATCTCACAAGTAGTGAGACAACTAGAAGACCCAAAAAAGATCAGAAGCTTTTTTGGACAACAAGAAGCTTTTGATTGGAGCAACGAATCGACAAGATTCAACTAAATCATCTCATACAAAACATGTGCATTTTCAAGAGGACCCTAAAACCTAAACCCAAAGATGCCTTGAGTAAGAAAGAAGCGTAGCAAGTAGTAGGAAGAGACTTTGAAAATAAGAACCAAAAATACCTTTGACCAAAAAGAACACTTCCAAGGAATAGGTAAACAAAATAAAGGGTTTTGAAAGGGACCCCTGAACCTTATACAACTATAAGTTGAGACAAGTGGAGAGAAGAAATAATGGGACCACTTCGAGGGGAGAAGGAACCAGGTCAGAGATGAAGAAATTGCAAGCTCATGAACTAAAGCCACCTCAATAGATTCAGGAGGAACAAAACTCCCAAAATAGTCCACATCACGAAGACTAGGACAAGGCTAACCACATAACCCACCTCAATAGGATCATGATAACTATAACTAGCAGAAGCTACTACCATAGGATATGCAAAACTAACCTCTATGGTAGAAAGCATAAGACCTATAGGAGAAAACATAGGGAAGAGTCCCCCTCATGTATTCTTGATCTATGAAGAGCACCCACTTCCAACCAACTCTAAAAGGGAGACCGAGTGAGGTCCCCCTGAATAGGATTCACATGAGGAAGAGGGGAGAAATATACATACAGGGTATGTGCACCAAGTTGTGGTACCAAAAGGGGGTCTTAAGATGCCACTTCTTCTTCTTCTTCTTTTTATGTCTGAACTTCAACGAAAAATTGAAGATAGTTACACTCCAAATTTGAAGATACAACAAGAACAAGAGTCAGAGTACTTCGACTCTACTTTCTAAACTACTATTTTTTTTTTAAATTGTGGAGATTAAGGGCTTCAAAAAGGGGGGCCACAAAAAGTGGTGGACTATTTTTATGCAAAAAACATAACATAGCGTCTGTTGTGGCCCCCCTAAAATGTTAAGTTTTTTTTTGAATTTTTAAAATTGCTTCAGTGAGAAATTAGCTAACACCTTGTAGTTTATGCCAGAATTTTCAGCTAAATTTTTCATGAGTATATAATGTTTTACTAATTTTCAAAGTGGACACATCTTGAAAAACAGAAATTTGAGCATGCTCCTCCCTAAAATCATTGAAAACAAATAAAAAATCAAAACCCTTTTTTTTTAAATTGTGTAGAATGGAGTCTGGTTTCTAAAAATGTATTTTCTTAAAAAATTTGATGAACGTGTAAAAATCTATACCTAAAATAGTGCATGTTGGTTTTTGACAAAAAACGGACACACTAACAAAAAAAATTATAGATGAAAGACTTAACGAAATCAAAATTTGAAATAAATTACATTTTTGGATAGCTAAGAGGGAGCTCAAGTTTACCATGGTAATTTTCTTAACTTCATTGAAACACGTGCAAACTTGATGGAGAGCACGACCAAAAATATGTCAAAATTTTCAATGTTCTGACAAAAACATGTCTCTAGCCTGAAATGGTCGTCCAAACCTTTGGGTTGGATGTCCAAGGCAAATCCAAACCATAGGTTTGGTATTTCCCAAAACGGGCCATTTGGCACTTGCCAAATATGGCAAGCGCCCTATTCGGTGTGCGCCAAATGTGATGAATGGATATTCCATTTGGTGCATGCCAAATGTGGTCCATATTCCACATTTGGCGCATGCCAAATAAGGATGAAGAGGGAGATAGCTTGAGGGATAGGAGAATAAGGAATTGTGAGAGCTAGAAAGGGGAGGGACAAAGAAGAGTATGTATCTATAAGAATGAAGAGCCCGAGAAGAGGTAAGGGGAGAGAGAGACTATGAGATCTAGTTCATAGAGAGAGATGGAACTACAAGGGAAGGGAGATAAAGAAGGGAGAGGTGAGATGGGGGTTTCTATGTACACATTTGGCACTCTCCCTATTTGGCGCGCACCAAATGTGGAATAGATACATACTCTTCTTTGTCCCTCCCCTCTCTAGCTCTCACAATTCCCTTATTCTCCTATCCCTCGAGCTGTCTCCCTCTTCATCCTTACACCCATCTAATTCCCTCTCTCACTTCTTTCCCTCAATTTTTTCCTCACTCCCTCCTCTCTCTAGGTCCTAAGGGGTCATAGGACACCATATGACCCCTTAGGACACAAAATGACCCCTAATGGCACTTAAGGGGTCATATGGTGTCCTAAGGGGTCATAGGACACCATATGACCTCTTAGGTTACCATAGGACCCATAACGACACCAAATTTTGTCCGAAGTGGTCGTAGGACACCATATGACCCCTTAGGACACCATACAACCCATAAAGACACCATATGGAGTCTTAATGGGTCATAGGACACCATATGACCCCTTAGGTGTCCATACAACCCATAACGACACCATATTGTGTCGTAAAGGGTCATATGGTGTTGTAAGGGGTCAGAGGACACCATACGACCCATAACAACACCGTATTGTGTCCTAGGGGGTCATATGGTGTCCTAAAGGGTCATAAGACACCATATGACCCCTTAATACACCATACGACCCATAATGACACCTAAGGGGTCATATGGTGTTCTATGGCCCCATAAGACATCATATTACCCCTTAGGTGTCCATACGACCCATAACGACACCATATTGTGTCCTAAGGGGTCATATGGTGTCCTAAGGGGCCATAGGACACCATATGACCCCTTAGCACACCATATGACCCATAACAACACCATATTGTGTCCTTAGGTGTCATATGGTGTCCTAAGGGGTCATAAGACACCATATGACTCCTTAGGACACCATACGACCCATAACAACACCGTATTATGTCCTAAGGGGTCATATGGTGTCCTAAGGGGTCATAGGACACCATATGACCCCTTAGGACACAAATTGGTGTCGTTATGGGTCGTATCAAACCTAAAGGGTCATATGGTGTCCTATGGCCCCATAGGACACCATATGACCCTTTAGGTTTGATACGACCCATAACGACACCATATTGTGTCCTAAGGGGTCATATGGTGTCCTAAGGGGTCATAGGACACCATATGACCCCTTAGGACACCATACAACCCATAATGACACCGTATTGTGTCCTAGATGTTCATATGGTGTCCCAAGGGGTCATAGGACACCATATGACCCCTTATGACACCATACAACCCATAATGAAACCTAAGGGGTCATATGGTGTCCAATGGCCCCATAGGACACCATATGACCCCTTAAGTGTCCATACGACCCATAACGACACCATATTGTGTTCGAAGGGGTCATAGGACACCATATGACCCCTTAGGACAACATACGAACCATAAAGACACCATATTGTGTCCTAAGGGGTCATAAGACACCATATGACCCCTTAGGACACCATACAACCCATAACAACACCGTATTGTGTCCTAGGGGGTCATATGGTGTCCTAAGGGGTCATAGGACACCAAATGACCCCTTACGACTCCATACGACCCATAACGACACCATATTTGGTCCTAAGGGGTCATTAGACACCATATGACCCATTAGGACACAGTTTCGATAGACTTGGATCCAGTTGCTCGTGGCGACTCTGTCTCAATTGCGAAAAAAAAGTTAGATGAGTTCAATGAAAAGTTGCACAATGCCCCATATTTCAATCCGCTCATCGTGACACCGAACCGTCAGCTTGTACGCATCGGGGTGGCTGAGTTTACGCTAGGAATTCCTTCTTTTTCCTCTCCAACTCACCCAATCATTGCAGGCCACACCCTAGCAGCGAAATCACCCAAGTGCTCAAATTGCTCAAAGTTGTCAATATTTTGCATCACGTTTCTCAATGCCCATTTATCATAAGAAAGATCCATCTAATCCTATGGGGTGGTATTATGGCACTCTAAAAAATCCTCTCTCAATTTCGATAGACTCGGATCCAGTTGCTTGTGGCGACTCTTTCTCGGTTGCGACAAAAAGCATTAGATTAGTTCAATGAAAAAGTTGCACAATGCCCCATCTTTCAATCCGCTCGTCGCGACACCAAACCATCAGCTTGTATGCATCGGGGTGGCTGGGTTTACGCTAGGAATGCCTTCTTTTTGCTTTCCAACTCACCTGATCATTGCGGGACACACCCTAGCAGCGAAATCGCCCAAGTGCTCAAATTGCTCAAAGTTGTCAATATTCAGCATTGTGTTTCTTGGCGCCCGTTAATCATAAGAGTGATCCGTCTAATCCTATGGCTTCATGTTATGGCACTATAAAAAAGCCTCTCTCGGGTCTGGTAGACTCGGATCCAGTTGCTCGTGGCAACTCTTTCTCGGTTGCAACAAAAAGCATCAGACGAGTTTAATGAAAAGTTGCACAATGCCCCATCTTTCAATCCACTCATTGCGGCACCGAACCATCAGCTCACACACATTGGGGTGGTCAGGTTTATGCTAGGAATGCCTTCTTTTTTCTCTCCAACTTGCCCGATCGTTGTGCGACACAACCTAGCAGCGAAATCACCCAAGTGCTCAAATTGCTCAAAGTTGTAAATATTCAGCATCACATTTCTCGGTGCTCATTAATCATAAGAATGATCTGTTTGATCCTACAGAGTTGTGTTATGGCACTCTAAAAAAGCCTCTCTCGGTTTCAGTAGACTCGGATCTAGTTGCTCGTGGTGACTCTTTCTCAGTTGCGACAAAAAGTGTCAGATGAGTTCAATGAAAAGTTGCACAATGCCCCATCTTTCAATCCACTTATCGCAACACTGAATCGTCAGCTCGTATGCATCGGGTTGGTTGGGTTTATGCTAGGAATGACTTCTTTTTTCTCTCCAACTTGCCCGATCATTGCAGGCCACACCCTAGCAGCGAAATTGCCCAAGTGCTCAAATTGCTCAAAGTTGTCAATATTCAGCATCACGTTTCTCGACGCCTATTAATAATAAGAACGATCCGTCTGATCCTGCAGGGTCATGTTGTAGCACCAAACCGTCATCTCATATGCATTGGGGTGGCTTGTGTCTTGGATTACAAACACATATTTAGGTTCAAAGCTTAAGTAACAATAAACTTTGTGCAATTATTCATCTAATCATTTGTACTGTAATTATGGATAACCATGATAAATGATTTGCATTAACCAAAAAGCTATAAATCGATGCAACATTGTATACCGTTAAAACTATAAAATATATCCAATACAAACAATAGGCTTGCTAAAAGCCATATGGACTTATAATTTCACATATTCATAAAACAAAGCATATGTTCAAAATTGCTATAAAGGCATCCAACATGATATCCAATAAAGTCAAATAGGGGCTTGCCAAAAGCCATATGGACATAGAATGTCACATATTTGTAATACAAAACATATGTTCAAATTTGCCATATAGGCATACAACATGGTATCCAATAAAGTCAAATAGGAGCTTGCCAAAAGCCATATGGCGATAGAATGTCACATATTTGTAATACAAAACATATGTTCAAAATTGCCATATAGGCATACAACATAGGACCCTATTCTATTCATTTCCCTCCAGGGGAAGGAAACATATCATGAGATATCTTTGCCTATCGAGGGGATGGAGATGTATATGATGTAGGTGTCTTTCGAGTACGTCCACTCAACCTCCTCTCCAGACTTTTTTGTAACTCCACCTGATACAATGAAAAGAATGATATTAGCATATACAAAAATTGAATTTTAGAATGACATATAATAGAATAGTCACTTACCGCATACAAATAATCAAAATGTTCATCCACAACAGGTGCACGTTCATGATCTAGAGTGACAAGCCCCTCCTGTAAGCATCACAATATAAATTAAACTAAATACAAGTGTCGTTAAAATTTTCAATAACATATTATTAAGATAACAAATGTAATGCCAAATTTACTAAATTTACAAATATGTCTCATACTTTTGTTAAAGCAGTTGAACTTGCTACTGCTGCAGCAACACTGTGCTCCATTGACGCGCGGAGAGAAGGAGGAGTCTCTGACGTCAACATCTGAAAATTAAACAAAGTATATTGATTAATCGCCAAAACTATCTATATTATTTAATAACAACATTAAAGATAAATTGTTTACCTGGGTGAAAGATTGTCGATGAAATACACTACGAGGTGTTGATGTTGAAGCTCTAGCATCAAACTATTTGACATCCAAAATGAGTAATTAGAAAATCATTCACATAAGGTTCAACTATCTACATATAATAATTATATTTCTTCACTCGTTGTATACCTCTGGAGTCGACGAAGTAGTGAAAAAGGGTGCTGTAGGAATGTTGCTAGTATTGTGAACACTTTGACCTTGATTTTTTATCATAATAATTTACTAATTTAGATATATTCTCAAATTTACATATAAGATTTAATAAAAAAATAAAATGAACTTGTAATGAAATTCACCTGGGTATCAATGCCAAATGTTTCATTCAACAAGGATTTTGTCATGTCAATGTTCTCTGTAGCAAACTCCACTCGTGCATGTGCATTCTCAGAACTATTAGGATCATAAGTGCAAAGAGAACCACAAGATCGACAAAAATGAGCTAGAACTCGATGCCCAGAAGAATCAACATCATCACTCGCATCACCCTCTACTAGAGGCCTAACATACTGTATAAGGGTTTGAGTGAGTGAGCTAATCGAGTCTAGAGTTTCGACCTCAATACTCTTCTTCACAATGGAAGGAATAATAACATGCTCCACATAGGTCTGGCCAAGGGTCTTGGTGGGAGATTTGGATAATGTTGTGCACCCTCTCTATCATGCGAGGAACCCCCACCTCTACCTTGGAAATCTAGAAAATAAAAATGGCTTGGGATCTCATTAAGGACAAACTCACAGTACAATTTTCTCAAAAAGTATTGGGGTACCTCATGATTATTGCATGGGGGCTGATCAAATACCATCCACCACCTATCCCAAAAATTGTTCTTAATCCCTTCATGATGACACCAATGAATAGGGAATCTCCTACATCCAAGTTGTAAAGGTTGATTCGTTCGGGGGTCCATAAAAAGAGCACACAAGTCAAATTTATTAATTTTCTTTTTCTTCACTGCCACATATGATAATTTGTCAGCATAAAATTGCTTTTGTTCTTCCTTCTTACAGGACCAAAAATTTATTTGCCCACTCATAGATTGTATGTGAGATACAGTAGATTGCAAGGAACTGGCAAGGTTTGTCCTATGGGAGTTTGTTCTAGTGGGATCTTTTAGCCTTGTGATTAAACCTTCAAGCTCTTTTTAGCTATTTTCTATTTGACCTAATAGGTTTTCTTGTGTACCTATGGGATGTTTAGGGATTGTAGGATGTTCTTGATGTGCTTCTTCTTCAATATGGTCTTCATGAGGAGGTGATTGATGTGCTTCTTCTTCAATATGGTCTTCATGAGGAGGTGATTGAGTGTTTTCAACATTTTCTTGTCTAATCTCATTTCCTGATAATGAAAATAAATTTAAATCAATAAACCTAGTTTAATCTTCAAATTAATAAAAAAAATGACAATAAGAAAATAAAAATACATACCTCTTTGAGCTCTTCGATGGCGTGGCAGCATTTTGATGAGAGATGGACAACTTAGTGCTCAATTTCAAGCTTTTACAAAGGGCGAGTGCAAGAAAATGGCACCCAAAAATGCCAAAACGTGGGTTTGGAATGCAGAATGCATCCAAAATGCGGAGCAGGGTTTTTTTTAAGTTTACAATCCACATAATGCACATGCCTTATAGGGCGTGCACACTATATGGCACACACCCTATAGTGTGTGTGCCTTATGCACTTTTTAAATTTTTTTTGAAGTGTGGCACCTTTTTGGTACCACAACTTTGTGCATATACCCTACACAAAGACCCAAGAAGAAAATAGTACCATCAAAAAGGAGCTAGACACCACCATAGAATTAGGTACAATGGAAGAAAATCCCACTCTAATAACTCCCACATAAGGTAGCCAGACTGCAATGCACAACCAATGCCAACCAACTACTACTAGAATAGAACTAGTTCTAAAAAGGAGGTCCTCAACATTAGAATATCATGCAGCCTTAGAAACTCATGAAATCCCTCCTCTAAATTAGAGAAGCACAAAAAAATCCAAAGCTATCAAGCATTGCTACAAGGGGAAGTCGTGGAGGAGAATCAACAAGGCTAAACCCATAGAGAGTCTAAATGCAAAACAATACATTGATCCATCAAATAAAAGAAACACGGTAGGTACAGTTGGCTCTAAAGACAATTGTAGATGGATCCCTCACAACAACAAAATGAGCCACTTTGGGAACAAGAGACTAAGATCTAGAGAAGAGGGAGAGAAAACCTCTTGATGGAAAAGAGAGAAAGACATGAAAACCTAAAAGTTGCACATAGCTCTAGAAAATTGTAGTTTTTGGAAGCACAAGTCACCACCCCACAAATAGGGGAGATTCTCCAATAGTGAGAACCCATCTCACACCTCACATGCATATGGGAGAGCGATATAAGGGAGGCAGGGGAAACCCAAACAACCCAACTTCCAGGATAGAGAAATTGGGCAGCCAAATAAAACTACAAGACCCATTAACCCAAACAAAATAATGGCTGCCCACAAACTCATCACCTCTAAGACAGGAAGGGAGTAGAGCATAGAACCCATCTAGAGGAAAGTAAAAATAGAGAGAAAATGAGGCAAAGTAACTATTAAGACCTCTAAAAACTCCACTATAGAATGAGAATAAGGTTCATAGCCACCCGTTTTGGCATTCTCCACAATAGATGCATTCAGACCAATGCCTTCATCTTGATCATCTCCATCTCCTTTATCTCAAAATTTATCATCACTTTCATTTCTCATATAATATTTTTTTGATATGAAATATGCAAGACGAGGTTGCAAGATTTGTATTAATTCAAAAAATTAGTACAAAGAGTGAAGCTATAACTCTAGTTTCCATACATGAGCAATCCTAACTACTACATATTGGTTTTTAATGCCACTATTAGAAATAAACCTACTCTATACAATAAAATCAATTTGCAGCCCCATCATCAAATATGATTGAAAAATAAGATCCATAATAACTGCCTTAACCTAAATTAATAGATACATTAGTGGTACATATACTAGCCAAAATTGTTTGTTATTAGAGCAAGGATTATTGCTAAAGATAGAAAAAAATCCATCAACAAGTGGGGAAACTCTCAATGATTGGTTGTAACACCAAATTTGGTGTGAGACCAAAGGTTTATCCTATTGCAAACAATCATAACTATTTTATTTTTCTTCTATTTTTGTAGTGTATGCCAATCGTTGGCAACACCACCCTCATTGATAAAGTTCAGAGATCACGATGTTATATGAGAATGAGTGTTCCCAAATCTTGAAGAGTGGATGCCCTCTTCCAATACATATGACTCTATAGGAATTTTTGCTACCCGATCCATTGTGGTAGAATCACAAATTTTAACTCAATTTGAGAAAAAATGAATTAGTTTGCTAAGATAGATTTAGAGTTGCCTTTGTATTTGGAGAAGGATCTTCCACTTATCCTCCCTTTTTCTTCTTTGGCTCCCTTTTTGTAGAGATGTCCTTCATAATGGGGATGTTTTCCATAGTGTAATGGTTCTCGGGGAGGTATCTATTTGAAAACGAGCCTCTCTATTTGACTATATTTTGACATTTGGATATTTAGTGACAATCTGTCTAGTTTTGTAGCATCTTTTGCATATGAAGGATAGACTTTCATAGTCTGAAGGTTTTATCCAACTATGACCATTTGCATTGAGAATAATTTCTATTAGTAGATTTTTAGAGGTGTCCAATTCCACTAAAATATGAGAAAAGGTCATGTGGATGAAATTTGAAGAATCTTTGTTTCTCATCAGTAAATTTCCAAGGAAGTTCCCAATCGTTGTAAAGTAGTATTTGAAATAGTAATGAAGGGTAAAATTTGGAAGACAAACCCAAATTGGCATGACTAAGAAAGATTTCATAGATAAATTGAAGTGTCGATGCCAAGATTTTAGTAACAATATACATTCGAGCAATAACCAAACATGCAAGTGAAAACAAAATTCAAGAATTCTTGATAAAATCTAGAGGATTCAAGAAATTTATCACAAATCTCCACTTGACTCAGTCATATTCTTCCCTAATGTCGAGCTTAACTAAAATACTTAGAGCTCCAGTTTGATGAATTGAGTGAATAAACTTGTAATCTTTGATCACTCCATCAACAATTAAATTTTTAGTGCAAATCCCATTTGTTACTCATAAATGATGGAAGGTAGAATGGTTTTAATATATTTTTCTATTAGACTTTACAGAATCTATACAAATTATTACAAAAAATAGTACTAAATTGATCCAGTGATGTGTGAATTAGAGCAATGAATGCATTGTTAACCTACTATAGGATTGTTGATTTATTCATGGATTGTTTCATAGTTTAGACAAAATCCTTGCCAATGATATTGCAAAATTTATGGACTAAACCTACTACAATGCCATAGGGACCACATGAACATTGTCTAAATGAAGTTGTCTTACTGCCTATTTGATTAAACTGACCACTGAATAATTTTCCAACAACATCTTATTTAATTATAGGGAAATCAATTTGAGAATTTTATGTAAAAATAAATTATGTGGGATCTATTGGGAACCTTCCCAATTATTGATAAGATTATAAAAGAAACATACTATACGATCTTTGATGACCCCAAGATCCTCTTGTCTTATTTGGTACTTAAATTATAGAGATTATGATCTAATCTCATCATACATTCATAGCATTGTTGAAGTATTTATAATTCTTATCTCCATCTTTGAGCCAAGATTCTCTAGACTTTTTCTTCCAAAAGACATCTTCCTTAACAAAGACATCCATGTATTCCTTCATGAGTTCTAACATCTAAAAATGTGCTTCATCTATATCAAAGAGAAGGACTATATTTCTTCATTGAGTAGGATCAATATCAATTCAACATTGACCTTGGGCTTGGAAATGATTTGTTTTTATTTTTTATTTTTTAGATAAGTTGTGGACAAGTGCTCCACTCCCAAATATAATGAATTTGAAAAGAAAATATTAAAATATGCATGCCCTATAATAGAGGTGCCTGAAAGATCACATTAAATTCTTAAATCCTAGCTCATCTATTACCCATTTGCCACTCATCTCAAGGAATAACTACCTTACCATTTGCTAAGTGAAGGAACATCACAAACAAACTAAAGGGACCTCGAATAGAGTGCTAATCAATCCTATCATATAGCTAGTAGAAAAAGACCTAGCACTCTAACAAAATATTATTAGCAAATTAAGGATCCAATACTATATCTTATGTGGAATGAACCTCCAAGTGTATCTAGTAGAAAAGCGAGACAATCCAGTGCAACAAATCATGCACACAAACAACCATCCCACAACATAGGATACAAGAGAGTGAAGCATTATCGAGCCAAAAAATATAAAAAATGGAGCAACCCAGCTCAACAAATATAAAGAATTCTTATCATTCTCAATGATGCCTATGAGATTCACATGATCTGCCATCATAATCAACTTACCTTCCCTGGTATTTTTGTTTGTTCCTTGATTTTCCAACTAGTCTGCCACATTATTGGCCTTACAATATATATTGTAAATTGAGAATTTCATATATTTGAGACTTCCCCACACTCTGTTAATTAACTTATCCAATATCCAGTTGAGACAACATTTTTTCCTTATCCCACTAACACATAATAGCAAATCACCTTCTATGTCAACTTCCATCTTGCCTCTTTTTTGGCACTCTTCTAGAACCCTACTATGGCCAATGTATTTTTCTTCGTTATTGATTGATATACCTTTTGATCTAGCCTTCACCCATAACACTTCACCTTTCTCACCTCTCAGGATACACTTGAAACTAGCTTTGTTCGGCTTGCCCTTTGCAACACCATCAAAGTTCAACTTCATTCTACCATGCATCAAGGGGACACCACTTTGATTCCTTTTTTAAAAAAAAAATTCTCCTCATCCATAATAGTGCAAGGAACCCAGAGGCCCTACCACTATTTCCCCATAGCCTCATCCCAATAATTGAACTTGATCATCATCACTAAAGACACCTTATTGTTAAGGTTTTTAATAATTATTTTGTTAATTTTCATAAGCAATTCCTGCTTTGAGCATTTGAAATCCTTTAAGATTATAAAATTTTTCCCCTTCCATAGGTTCGACACCAACATGGAAGAGGAACATGTCCGTATGCCACTACATAAATGACTTTGATAAAGTTTTGACCAGCCAAGCATGGAAGTGACAAAGTCTCCATTTGTAGAGCTACTGTAATTGAGTTTGCCTTGTAGCCAGTCCCAAACAACACTTTGATACCACTGGGTATTGCAAAAGTATACGGTCATAGGATTCCTTGACTTCTTTACACATAATGAATTTGGTAGGCCCACAAACACCCACCCTATGAAGCCAATCACTAGTCGATATTTTTTAATGTAACATCATCCATAAGAATGCCGCCACCTTGGGAAGAAGGTGACTACCCCAACAAAGATTATTCTACCATTCAAGTTTCTCTCTAACATTACACATGATCTAGTACCCATCCAAACCATATACCTTCTGAACTTGGCCCCACACCAAATTATTTCATCTTCCTGCTAATTTAAATACACCTCACACTCCCTCAAACAGAGCCACAAACTTGATATGCACCTCCTCGTCAATCCCCAAGTCATCTAACTTCCTCTACCATCACCTAACCACATAATTGGTCTCCATCCTCTTAACATAGTCTTCCACCTTATACCTCACCTTCTATATTAGGAATATATGTCTTAATTGTTTGATAGAGTTATCTTCACCTAGAGGAGGATAGCCCTCCCATGAATCCTCGCAAAAGTCCATGAAGCCACCATTTTTGATACTTCTATCAGTGATGAGATGATGACACTTGCACAAAAATTCTACACTACAAATCCTTAACGGGGGTTGGCAATAGTTACAATCCTATTTGGATCCCTCGTATACAAATACTTATACTGCATTAGCCTACACCACGACTTGTTGTCCTAAAAAATATTCTTGAAATTGTATTTGTTTCACAATTTAAACTAAGCTTTGACATATTTTAATTTAGAGAGAAAATGGAACATTTGGTTCCTACCTAAGGAGCTTCACCCTAGCTATTTTCATAAAATATTTAATGAAAATCCTTATTCTTCACCTACATATTTTCAAATGTGAATAAACATCTAAAAAGGAATTTACTCGAATAATGGTGACTTGTATAGGGTAAAGGTATGAAACCGAGAAAAAGATAATAAAAATTTCAAAGGAGAATGTAAATATACTCATGTCATCTTCACATAAGAATCTATACATCTTCTCCATTATATTACTTAAATCTAGTCAATAATTTATTCATATATGAGTTGAATTTTGCAATTGGATGACGATTAGGTGGGTTCTTTCTAATTTTTTTTTGACATTGGCATGAGACTAATACTTTTTAAAAACTCCTCATTTTATCATGACTATGATGATGCGAAATATTGGATTTTCCTTTTGAGGCTTCATCAACTTGGACCATCACTATTTACACCCTTTGATTTGTCGAGAGAGGAGCTCCATGTCTAAAGAGGAGAATTTATTATTTTGAATCAAGAATGTGTTAGTATTAGAAATAGTCATTTGATGCTTGGCCAATGATTTCTTATTAGGAGTGTTGAGAAGCCTAACAATATATGAAGTGGTCTCCATTAATGTCTAGGAAGGGAATGTTCCTTGTCAAATTTTAACATTCATGTGTTATTTAATTTGACCTTTTGCTTCACCATCTTTAATTTTGTTTTCTTGGTTAAAATTTCTTTTTTTCTTTCTCCATTCACCATAGTTGGGAGATGTTAGGATATATACTATTTGAGTGATTCCCAATTTGACAATTTTGTAAGAGAAAGTGTTCCTTCATCCAATCCTTTGGTGGCTTTGTCTAAGGTGAGGTTACCCTCCCAATTATCTTCTTCTACTAGCTCCATTTATTGTTATTGTTGGTGTAATTAATTATTTATCTTGGATATTAGTACACCTTACTTAAGTTTACTTAGGTATATGCATATCATAGTAGTTTGGGTATGAGACATTTGGGTGTTTGTGCCACATTGGGATAGTGTGTTGTAGGAGAATTTCCAACTTTTGTGGTCTTATCTTGTTGTTACATTTCACATTCGGTGGGTGATCCACCTCATGTGGAATATTATATTGTTTCTCGTACCTACCACACCTATTTCCTACCTACCCTTGTTTCTCATTAAGCCAAATTTCATGTTTGTGTGCTCACATATCCATACAGCCTTGCCTATATAAGCAGGCTCATATTCATTGTATATATTGATTGATGATGTAGTTGATCAATGTTTTCATCTTGATAGAATAGAGTTTATTCCTATCAATATTTTGTCTCTCTATTTTGTAATTTTCATTGAGCTCTTGATCTTGGAAAAATCTCACATGGTATCAGAGCTTAGAGGGTTTCATTAATTTGTCTCTGAGAAGCATTTTGGAGGCTTCAATTTTTGAATCTGGGGAGCTGCTCTTTTAGGTGTGTCCTACGTCAATTTGGACATCATGGTTGAATCTAGGAGCCTGTTTCCATGAATTTTAACTATAAATTCGACCTATTTTGGAGAAAGTCGATTTCAGAGGAAAAATTTAGCCTATTAAGCTATATGGTACGATTTTACTAAAAAGAATTTGTTTTTTTCTGCAAAATATTTCAATATTTATTAAAATATATTTTTCGCAGTTTTAATATTTGATTTTTTGTAAAAGTTTTATAAATTAAAAAAAATTATTTATGGGGGTCCGCAGACCCCCCTCTTGTGCATGTACCACTGATTTTAATTTTTGTAGGGCAATTTTTGGTGGCTCGTGCCACAGTACCGCCCTACCCTCTGTCTTTTCGCAGAGTTCGTACCGTTGCCGACAACAACAACTTTACCGATGCTACCCCCCGGAAGTCCGTGCTCCGCCGCTGCTGTGTGTTTTCTGTCAGTGCCCCAACATTCCGGTCTTTGACTACTTTCATTTCCACCAACCACCACTACCTCCTGAACCTCCCGCTAGGATTTTTCATCCTCGTCAGGGTGTCATGTTCCTGCCACCACCCGAACCTCTTGCTGGGATGCTTCGTCCTCGTCGGGGTGTCGTGTTCCCACCACCTCCTGACTTGATTTCTATGCCGACTGATGCAACCTCTACACTGACGCCACTGCTTCATCTCAACAAGAACCTACGATCCTATCTTGACAGGCCCAGGCCACCACGCGACAACTTTTCACTGGTTCATTGAACACTGTCAGCCCAAAGTATAGCTACCCGACCACCACGTGGCATTTTTTTATTGGCCTATCAAGCCATCATCAGCGACGTGAGACAACTGCATCAGCACCACGTAGCGGACAATTATTCGTTAGAACTACCTAGTTGATAGTACAGATGACCTCCATACCATATCCGTACTGACATTACATCGAACACATCAACATTATCGACCAGTCATAGGATGCCACATCATCAAGTCCGTATAGTATGGTCACCCAGTCAATAGGGTGGTGAAGTTTTCCCGATGGCTAGACAACCGCCAATTTGAAGCCATGAAATGTCAACGTAAGCACACCTCAGCATTTTTTTGATAATTTGAAGGCCCCATTCTTGAGCCTTGCATTTCATCTCCTCATATTGATAGCACATCACCTCTTGAACCTGATGACGCAACTAGTGCGATAATTTTTCCTTCTTGTGATTTAGTGCAGTAAGATATTTTATGTCTTCTAGCTTCAGTTCATTGGGATGACTACTTGACATACATTGCAGGTTTGTTTATGGAGTCATACATTGTAGATTTGGGAGAAATCATTGATTACATTCATCTTCTCTTTGATGAAGATGATCCTTCTTTGATTGTTGTGAGGGAACATTCTAACCCTCTTATGTATTCTCTACATGATCATTCTTTAGAGGTTGACATGATTGTGGATACTTTCGTACAATAGTCAAAGGAGGTCTCTGTATTCTTTGAGGAGACATGTGAGTCTTTGGATATGAGTTCAATGAAAAGTTGCACAATGCCCCATCTTTCAATCCGCTCGTCGCGGCACCGAACCGTTAGCTCGTATGTGTCGGGATGGCCGGGTTTACGGTAGAAATGTCTTCTTTTTGCTCTCCAACTCGCCTGATTATTGCGGGATGCACCCTAGTAGCGAAATCGCCCAAGTGCTCAAATTGCTCAAAGTTGTCAATATTCGGCATCGCGTTTATCAACGCCCGTTAATCATAAGAACAATTTGTAACAACATCTAAGGCGTCATATGGTGTCCTATGGCCCCATAGGACACCATATGACCCCTTAGGTGTCCATACGACCCATAACGACACCATATTGTCTCCTAAGGGGTCATATGTTGTCCTAAGGGGTCATAGGACACCATATGACCCCTTAGGACACCATACAACCCATAACGACACCATATTGTGTCCTAAGGGGTCATATGGTGTCCTAAGGGGTCATAAGACACCATATGACCCCTTAGGACACCATACGACCCATAAAGACACCATACGATCTATAACGACACTATACGATCCATAACCATACGACCCTTAGGAATGCCTTCTTTTTGCTCTCCAACTCGCCTGATCGTTGCGGGCCACAACCTAGCAGCGAAATCGCCCAATTGCTCAAATTACTCAAAGTTATCAATATTCAACATCACGTTTCTCAACACGCATTAATCATAACAACAATTTGTTTGATCCTACGAGGTCATGTTATGGCACTCTAAAGAAGCCTCTCTTGGTTTCGGTAGAGTCGGATCCACTTGCTCGTGGTGACTCTTTCTTGGTTGCGACAAAAAGCGTCAGATGAGTTCAATGAAAAGTTGCACAATGCCCCATCTTTCAATCCACTCGTCGCGACATCGAACCGTTAGCTCGTATGCGTCGGGGTGGCCGGGTTTAAGCTAGGAATACCTTCTTTTTGCTCTCCAACTCAGCCGATCGTTGCAGGACACACTGTTGTAGCAAAATCGCCCAAGTGTTCAAATTGCTCAAAGTTGTCAATATTTGGCATCACGTTTGTCGGTGCCCGTTAATCATAAGAACGATTTGTAACAACACCTAATGGGTCATATGGTTTCCTATGGCCCCATAGGACACCATATAATCCCTTAGGTGTCGATACGACCCATAATGACACCATATTGTGTCCTAAGAGGTCATATGGTGTCCTAAGGGGTCATAGGACACCATATGACCCCTTAGGCCAACATACGACCCATAACGACACCGTATTGTGTCCTAAGGGGTCATATGGTGTCCTAACAGGTCATAAGACACTATATGACTCCTTAGGACACCATACGACCCATAACAAAATCATATTATGTCCTAGGGGGTCATATGGTGTCCTAAGGGGTCATAGGACACCATATGACACGTTACGACACCATACGACCCATAATGACACCTAAAGAGTCATATGGTGTCCTATTATATGCCCTGTTATGACACCATACGACCCATAACGACACCTAAAGGGTGATATGACGTCCTATGGCCCCATAGGACACCATATGACCCCTTAGGTGTCCATCTGACCCATAACGACACCATATTGTGTCCTAAGGGGTCATAAGACACCATATGACCCCTTAGGACACCATACGAGCCATAACGACACCATATTGTGTGCTAAGGGGTCATATGGTGTCCTAAGGGCTCATAAGACACCATATAATGCCTTAGGACACCTTACGACCCATAACGACACCATAGGACACCATATGACCCATAACGACACCATACGACCCATAATGACACCATACAATCCATAACAACACCTAAGGGGTCATATGGTGTCCTATGGCCCCATATGACACCACATGACCCCTTATGTGTCCATACGACCCATAACAACACCATATTGTGTCCTAAGAGGTCATATTGTGCCCTAAGGGGTCATAGGACACCATATGACCCCTTAGGACACCATACGACCCATAACGACACCATTTTGTGTCCTAAGGGGTCATATGGTGTCCTAAGGGGTCATAAGACACTATATGACCCCTTAGGACACCATACAAACCATAACAACATCGTATTGTGTCCTAGGGGGACATATGGTGTCCTAAGGGGTCATAGGACACCATATGACCCGTTACGACACCATACGACCCATAATGACATCTAAGGGGTCATATGGTGTCCTATGGCCCCATAGGACACCATGTGACCCCTTAGGTGTCCATCCGACCCATAACGACACCATATTGTGTCCTAAGGGGTCATATGGTGTCCTAAGGGGTCATATGGTGTCCTGAAGGGTCATAGGACAACATATGACCCCTTAGGACACCATATGACCCATAACGACACCATATTGTGTGGTAAGGGGTCATATGGTGTGCTAAGGGGTCATTTGGTGTCCTAAGGGGTCATATGGTGTCCTAAGGGGTCATAAGACACTATATGACCTGTTAGGACACCATAGGACCCATAACAACACCCTATTGTGTGCTAAGGTGTCATATGGTGTCCTAAGGGGTCATAAGACACTATATGACCCCTTACGACACTATACGACCAATAATGATATCGTATTGTGTCCTAAGGGGTCATATGGTGTCGTAAGGGGTTATAGGACACCATATGACCCATAGTGACACCATACGACCCATAATGACACCTAAGGGGTCATATGGTGTCCTAGGTGTCCATATGGTGTCCTATGGCCTCATAAGACACCATATGACCCCTTAGGTATCCATATGACACATAACGACACCATATTGTGTCCTAAGGGGTCATAGGGCAACATATGACCCCTTAGGACACCATTCGACCCATAACAACACCGTATTGTGTCCTAGGGGGTCATATGGTGTCCTAAGGGGTCATATGACACCATATGAACCCTTACGACACCATACCACCCATAACGACACCTAAGGAGTCATATGGTGTCCTATGGCCATATAGGAAACCATATGACCCCTTAGGTGTCCATACGACCCATAACGACACCATATTGTGTCCTAAGCGGTCATATGGTGTTCTAAGGGGTCATATGGACACCATATGACCCCTTAGGACAACATATGACCCATAATGACACCATATTGTGTCCTAAGGGGTCAGATGGTGTCCTAAGGGGTCATAAGACACCATATGACCACTTTGGACAACATACAACCCATAACGACACCGTATTGTGTCCTAGGGGGTCATATGGTGTCCTAAGGGGTCATAGGACACCATATGACCCATTACGACACCATACGACCCATAACGACACCATATTGTGTCCTAAGGGGTCATATGGTGTCCTAAAGGGTCATAAGACAGCATATGACCCCTTAGGACACAGTTTCGGTAGACTCGGATCCAGTTGCTCGTGGCGACTCTTTCTCGATTGCAATAAAAAGCGTTAGATGAGTTCAATGAAAAGTTGCACAATGCCCCATCTTTCAATCCGCTCATCATGACACCGAACCGTCAGCTCGTACGCATCGGGGTGGCCGGGTTTATGCTAGGAATGCCTTCTTTTTGCTCTCTAACTCGCCCGATCGTTGCGTGCCACACCCTAGTAGCGAAATCGCACATACATGATCTCGAGTGACCCCTTAGGACACCATACGACCCATAACAACACCATATGGTGTCCTAAGGGGTCATATGGTGGCCTATCACACGTTCATGATCACGTTCACCATACGACCCATAACGACACCATATTGTGTCCTAAGGGGCCATATGGTGTCCTAAAGAGTCATAGGAAACCATATGACCCCTTAGGACACCATACGACCCATAACGACACCGTATTGTGTCCTAGGGGGTCATATGGTATCCTAAGGGGTCATAAGACACCATATGACCCCTTACGACACCATACAACCCATAACGACACCTAAGGGGTCATATGGTGTCCTATGGCCCCATAGGACACCATATGACCCCTTAGGTGTCCATACAACCCATAACAACACCATATTGTGTCCTAAGGGGTCATATGGTGTCCTAAGGGGTCATAAGACACCATATGACACCTTAGGACACCATACGACCCATAATGACACCATATTGTGTTCTAATGGGTCATATGGTGTCCTAAGGGGTCATAAGACACCATATGACCCCTTAGGACACCATACGACCCATAACGACACCGTATTGTGTCCTAGGGGGTCATATGGTGTCCTAAGGGGTCATAGGATACCATATGACCCCTTACGACACCATATGGCCCATAACGACACCTAAGGGGTAATAAAGTGTCCTATGGGGCCATAAGACACCATATGACCCCTTAGGTGTCCATACGACCTATAACAAAATCATATTGTGTCCTAAGGGGTCATATGGTGTCCTACGGGGTCATAGAACACTATATGACCCCTTAGGACACCATACGACCCATAACGACACCATTTTGTGTCCTAAGGGGTCATATGGTGTCCTAAGGGGTCATAGGACACTATATGACCCCTTAGGACACCATAGGACCCATAACGACATCGTATTGTGTCTTAGGGGTTCATATGGTGTCCTAAGGGGTCATAGGACACCATATGACCCGTTATGACACCATACAACCCATAATGACACCTAAGGGGTCATATGGTGTCCTATGGCCCCATAGGACACCATGTGATCCCTTAGGTGTCCATCCAACCCATAACAACACCATATTGTGTCCTAAGGGGTCATATGGTGTCCTAAGCGGTCATGTGGTGTCCTGAAGGGTCATAGGACATCATATGACCCCTTAGGACACCATATGACCCATAATGACACCATATTGTGTGGTAAGGGGTCATATGGTGTGCTAAGGGGTCATTTGGTGTGCTAAGGGGTCATATGGTGTCCTAAGGGGTCATAAGACACCATATGACCCGTTAGGACACCATAGGACCCATAACAACACCCTATTGTGTTCTAAAGGGTCATATGGTGTCCTAAGGGGTCATAAGACACTATATGACCCCTTACGACACCATACGACCAATAATGATATTGTATTGTGTCCTAAGGGGTCATATGGTGTCCTAAGGGGTTATAGGACACCATATGACCCCTAGCGACACCATACGACCCATAATGACACCTAAGGGGTCATACGGTGTCCTATGGCCTCATAGGACACCATATGACCCCTTAGGTGTCCATATGACGCATAATGACACTATATTGTGTCCTAAGGGGTCATAGGACACCATATGACCCCTTATGACACCATTCGACCCATAACAACACCGTATTGTGTCCTAGGGGGTCATATGGTGTCCTAAGGGGTCATAGGACACCATATGACCCCTTATGACACCATACCACCTATAACGACACCTAAGGAGTCATATGGTGTCCTATGGCCCCATAGGAAACCATATGACCCCTTAGGTGTCCATACGACCCATAACGACACCATATTGTGTCCTAAGGGGTCATATGGTGTTCTAAGGGGTCATAAGACACCATATGACCCCTTAGGACAACATACGACCCATAACGACACCATATTGTGTCCTAAAGGGTCAGAGGGTGTCCTAAGGGGTCATAAGACAACATATGACCACTTTGGACACCATACGACCCATAACGACACCGTATTGTGTCCTAGGGGGTCATATGGTGTCCTAAGGGGTCATAAGACACCATATGACCCCTTACGACACCATACGACCCATAATGACACCATATTGTGTCCTAAGGGGTCATCTGGTGTCCTAAAGGGTCATAAGACACCATATGACCCCTTAGGACACAGTTTCGGTAGACTCAGATCCAGTTGCTCGTGGCGACTCTTTCTCGGATGCAACAAAAAGAATTAGATGAGTTCAATGAAAAGTTGCACAATGCCCCATCTTTCAATCCGCTCGTCACGACACCGAACCGTCAGCTCGTACGCGTCGGGGTGGTCGGGTTTACGCTAGGAATGCCTTCTTTTTGCTCTCCAACTCGTCCGGTCGTTGCGTGCCACACCCTAGCAGTGAAATCGCACGTTCATGATCTCGAGTGACAAGCCCCTCCTGTAAGCATCACAATATAAATTAAACTAAATACAAGTGTCGTTAAAATTTTCAATAACATATTATTAAGATAACAAATCTAATGCTAAATTTACTAAATTTACAAACATGTCTCATACTGCTATTAAAGTAGTTGAACTTGCTACTACTACAACAACACTGTGCTCCATTGATGCGCGGACAACAAGAGGAGTCTCTGATGTCAACATCTGAAAATTAAACAAAGTATATTGATTAATCGCCAAAACTATCTATATTATTTAATAACAACATTAAAGATAAATTGTTTAGCTGGTGAAAGATTGTCGATGAAATACACTACGAGGTGTTGATGTTGAAGCTCTAGCATCAAACTATTTGACATCCAAACTTAGTAATTAGAAAATCATTCACATAAGGTTCAACTATCTACATATAATAATTATATTTCTTCACTCGTTGTATACCCTTGGAGTCGACGAAGTAGTGAAAAAGGGTGCTGCAGGAATGTTGCTAGTATTGTGAACACTTGACCCTGATTTTTTATCATAATAATTTACTAATTTAGATATATTCTCAAATTTACATATAAGATTTAATAAAAAGACTGAAATGAACTTGTAATGAAATTCACTTGGGTATCAATGCCAAATGGTTCGTTCAACAAGGATTCTTTCATGTCCATGTTCTCTGTAGCAAACTCCGCTCGTGCACGTGCATTCTCAGAAATTTTAGGATCATCAATGCAAAGAGAACCACAAGGTCGCCAAAAATGAGCTGGAACTCAATGCCCAGAAGAATCAACATCATCACTCGCATCACCCTCTACTAGAGGTCTAGCATACTGTATAAGGGTCTGAGTGAGTGAGCTAATCGACTCTAGAGTTTTGACCTCAATAATCTCCTTCACAATGGAAGGGATAATAACATGCTCCACCATAGGTCTGGCCAAGGGTCTTGGTGGGAGATTTGGATCATGCTGTGCACCCTCTCTATCATGCGAGGAACCCCCACCTCTACCTTGGAAATCTAGAAAATCAAAATGGTTTGGGATCTCATTAAGGACAAACTCACAATACAATTTTCTCAAAAAGTATTGGGGTACCTCATGATTATTGCATGGGGGCTGATCAAATACCATCCACCACCTATCCCAAAAATTGTTCTTAATCCCTTCATGATGACACCAATGAATAGGGAATCTCCTACATCCAAGGTGTAAAGGTTGATTCGTTCGGGGGTCCGTAAATAGAGCACACAAGTCAAATTTATTAATTTTCTTTTTCTTCACTACCGCATATGATAATTTGTTAGCATAAAATTGCTTTTGTTCTTCCTTCTTACAGGCTCAAAAATTTATTTGCCCACTAATAGATTGTATGTGAGATACAGTAGATTACAAAGAACTGGCAAGGTTTGTCCTATGGGAGTTTGTTCCAGTGGGATCTTTTAGCCTTGTGATTAAACCTTCAAGCTCTTTTTGGCTATTTTCTATGTGACCTAATAGGTTTTCTTGTGTACCTATGGGATGTCTAGGGATTGTAGGAGGTTCTTGATGTGCTTCTTCTTCAATATGGTCTTCATGAGGAGGTGATTGATGTGCTTCTTCTTCAATATGGTCTTCATGAGGAGGTGATTGAGTGTTTTTAACATTTTCTTGTCTAATCTCATTTCCTGATAATGAAAATAAATTTAAATCAATAAACCTAGTTTAATCTTCAAATTAATAAAAAAAATGACAATAATAAAATAAAGATACATACCTCTTTGAGCTCTTCGATGGCGTGGTGGCATTTTGATAAGAGATGGACAACTTAGTGCCCAATTTCAAGCTTTTACAAAGGGTGAGCGCAAGAAAATGGCACCCGAAAAATCCAAAACACAGGTTTGGAATGTAGAATGCATCCAAAATGCAGAGCAGAGTTTTTTTGAAGTTTACAATGCACATAAGGTGCACGCCTTATAAGGCATGCGCACTATAGGGCACGCGCCCTATAGTGCGTGCACCTTATAAGTCGTGCGCCTTATGCACTTTTTAAATTTTTTTTGAAGTGTGGCACCTTTTTGGTACCACAACTTCATGCATATACCATACACAAAGACCCAAGAAGAAAACAATACCATCAAAAAGGAGCTAGACACCACCGCAGAATTAGGTACAACGGAAGCAAATCCCACTCTAATAACTCCCACGCAGGGTAGCCAGACCACAATGCACAACCAATGCCAACCAACTATTGCTAGAATAGAACTAGTTCCAAAAAGGAGGTACTCAACATTTGAATATCATGCAGCCTTAGAAACTCATGAAATCCCTCCTCTGAACTAGAGAAGCACAAAAAAATCCAAAGCTATCAAGCATTGCTACAAGGGGAAGTCATGGAGGAAAATCCACAAGGCTAAACCCATAGAGAGTCTAAACCCAAACCAATACATTGATCCATCAAATAAGAGAAACACGGTAGGTATAGTTGGTTCTAAAGACAATTGTAGATGGATCCCTCACAACAACAAAATGAGCCACTTTGGGAATAAGAGACTAAGATCTAGAGAAGAGGGAGAGAAAACCTCTTGATGGAAAAGAGAGAAAGACATGAAAACCTGAAAGTTGCACATAACTCTAGAAAATTGTAGTTGTTGGAAGCACAAGTCACCACCCCACAAATAGGGGAGATTCTCCAATAGTGAGCACCCATCTCACACCTCACATGCATATGGGAGAGCGATATAAGGGAGGTAGGGGAAACCCAAACAACCCAACCTTCAGGATAGAGAAATTGGGCACCCAAATAAAACTGCAAGACCTAGTAACCCAAACAAAATAATGGCTGCCCACAAACTCATCACCTCTAAGACAGGAAGGGAGTAGAGCATAGAACCCATCCAGAGGAAAGTAAAAATAGAGAGACAATGAGGCAAAGTACCTATTAAGACCTCCAAAAACTCCACTATAGAACGAGAATAAGGTTCATAGCCACCCATTTTGGCATTCTCCACAATAGATGCATTCAGACCAATGCCTTCATCTTGATCATCTCCATCTCCTTTATCTCAAAATTTATCATCACTTTCATTTCTCATATAATATTTTTTTGATATGAAATATGCAAGACGAGGTTGCAAGATTTGTATTAATTCAAAAAATTAGTACAAAGAGTGAAGCTATAACTCTAGTTTCCATACATGAGCATTCCTAACTACTACATATTGGTTTTTAATGCCACTATTAGAAAAAAACCTACTCTAATACAATAAAATCACTTTGCAGCCCCATCATCAAATATGATTGAAAAATAAGATCCATAATAACTGCCTTAACCTAAATTAATAGATACATTAGTGGTACATAGACTAGCCAAAATTGTTTATTATTAGAGCAAGGATTATTGCTAAAGATAGCAAAAAATCCATCAACAAGTGGGGAAACCCTCAATGATTGGTTGTAACACCAAATTTGGTGTGAGACCAAAGGTTTATCCTATTGCAAACAATCATAACTATTTTATTTTTCTTCTCTTTTTGCAGTGTATGCCAATCATTGGCAACACCACCCTCATTGATAAACTTTAGAGATCAAGATGTTATATGAGAATGAGTGTTCTCAAATCTTGAAGAGTGGATGCCCTCTTCCAATACATATGACTCTATAGGTATATTTTCCACCCGATCTGTTGTGGTATCTAATCACAAATTTTAACTCAATTTGAGAAAAAATGAATTAGTTTGCTAAGATAGATTTAGAATTGCCTTTGTATTTGGAGAAGGATCTTCCACTTATCCTCCATTTTTCTTCTTTGGCTCCTTTTTTGGAGAGATGTCCTTCATAATGGGGATGTTTTCCATAGTGTAATGGTTCTAGGGGAGGTATCTATTTACCAACGAGCCTCTTTGTTTGACTATATTTTGACATTTGGATATTTAGTGACAATCTGTCTAGTTTTGTAGCATCTTTTGCATATGAAGGATAGACTTTCATAGTCTGAAGGTATTATCCAACTATGACCATTTGCATTGAGAATAATTTCTATCAGTAGATTTTTAGAGGTGTCCAATTCCACTAAAATATGAGAAAAGGTCATGTGGATGAAATTTGAAGAATCTTTGTTTGTCATCAGTAAATTTCCAAGGAAGTTCCCAATAGTTGTAAATTAGTATGTGAAATAGTAATGAAGGGTAAAATTTGGAAGACAAACCCAAATTGGCATGACTAAGAAAGATTTCGTGGATAAATTGAAGTGTGGATGCCAAGATTTTAGTAACAATATACATTCGAGCAATAACCAAACATGCAAGTGAAAACAAAATTCAAGAATTCTTGATAAAATCTAGAGGATTCAAGAAATTTATCACAAATCTCCACTTGACTCAATCATATTCTTCCCTAATGTCGAGCTTAACTAAAATACTTAGAGCTCCAGTTTGATGAATTGAGTGAATAAACTTGTAATCTTTGATCACTCCATCAACAATTAAATTTTTAGCACAAATCCCATTTGTTACTCATAAATGATGGAAGGTAGAATGGTTTTAATATATTTTTCTATTAGATTTTACAGAATCTATACAAATTATTACAAAAAATAGTACTAAATTGATCCAGTGATGTGTGAATTAGAGCAATGAATGCATTGTTAACGTACTATAGGATTGTTGATTTATTCATGGATTCTTTAATAGTTTAGACAAAATCATTGCCAATGATATTGCAAAATTTATGGACTAAACCTACTACAATGCCATAGGGACCACATGAACATTGTCTAAATGAAGTTGTCTTACTGCCTATTTGATTAAACTGACCACTGAATAATTTTTCAACAACATCTTATTTAATTATAGAGAAATCAATTTGAGAATTTTATGTAAAAATAAATTATGTGGGATCTATTGGGAACCTTCCCAATTATTGATAAGATTATAAAAGAAACATACTGTACGCTCTTTGATGACCCCAAGATCCTCTTGTCTTATTTGGTACTTAAATCATAGAGATTATGATCTAATCTCATCATACATTCGTAGCATTGTTGAAGTATTTATAATTTTTATCTCCATCTTTGAGCCAAGATTCTCTAGACTTTTTCTTCCAAAAGACCTCTTCCTTAACAAAAACATCCATGTATTCCTTCATGAGTTCTAACATCTAAAAATGTGCTTCATCTATATCAAAGAGAAGGACTGTATTTCTTCATTGAGTAGGATCAATATCAATTCAACATTGACCTTGGTCTTGGAAATGATTTGTTTTTATTTTTTATTTTTTAGATAAGTTGTGGACAAGTGCTCCACTCCCAAATATAATGAATTTGAAAAGAAAATATTAAAATATGCATGCCCTATAATAGAGGTGCCTGAAAGATCACATTAAATTCTTAAATCCTAGCTCATCTATTACCCATTTGCCACTCATCTCAAGGAATAACCACCTCGCCGTTTGCTAAGTGAAGGAACATCACAAACAAACTAAAGGGACCTCGAATAGAGTGCTAATCAATCCTATCATATAGCTAGTAGAAAAAGACCTAGCACTCTAACAAAATATTCTTAGTAAATTAAGGATCCAATACTATATCCTATGTGGAATGAACCTCCAAGTGTATCTAGTAGAAAAGTGAGACAATCTAGTGCAACAAATCATGTACACAAACAACCATCCCGCAACATAGGATACAACAGAGTGAAGCATTATCGAGCCAAAAAATATAAAAAATGGAGCAACCCAGCTCAACAAATATAAAGAATTCTTATCATTCTCAATGATGCCTATGAGATTCACATGATCTGCCATCATAATCAACTTACCTTCCCTGGTATTTTTGTTTGTTCCTTGATTTTCCAACTAGTCTGCCACATTATTGGCCTTACAACATATATTGTAAATTGAGAATTTCATATATTTGAGACTTCCCCACACTCTGTTAATTAACTTATCCAATATCCAGTTGAGACAACATTTTTTCCTTATCCCACTAACACATAATACCAAATCACCTTCTATGTCAACTTCCATCTTACCTCTTTTTTGGCACTCTTCTAGAACCCTAGTATGGCCAATGTATTTTTCTTCGTTATTGATTGATATACCTTTTGATCTAGCCTTCACCCATAACACTTCACCTTTCTCACCTCTCAGGATACACTTGAAACTAGCTTTTTTCGGCTTGCCCTTTGCAACACCATCAAAGTTCGACTTCATTCTACCATGCATCAAGGGGACACCACTTTGATTCCTTTTAAAAAAAAAAAATTCTCCTCATCCATAACAGTGCAAGGAACCCAAAGGCCCTACCACTATTTCCCCATAGCCTCATCCCAATAATTGAACTTGATCATCATCACTAAAGACACCTTATTGTTAAGGTTTTTAATAATTATTTTGTTAATTTTCATAAGCAATTCCTGCTTTGAGCATTTTAAATCCTTTAAGATTATACAATTTTTCCCCTTCCATAGGTTCCACACCAACATGGAAGGGGAAAATGTCCGTATGCCACTACATAAATGACTT
Source organism: Cryptomeria japonica (assembly GCF_030272615.1). Lineage (NCBI taxonomy): Eukaryota > Viridiplantae > Streptophyta > Pinopsida > Cupressales > Cupressaceae > Cryptomeria > Cryptomeria japonica. Next base: position 240,430,915 of record NC_081411.1, read on the forward strand.
TGATAAAGTTTTGACCAGCCAAGCATGGAAGTGACAAAGTCTCCATTTGTAGAGCTACTCTAATTGAGTTTGCCTTGTAGCCAGTCCCAAACAACACTTTGATACCAATGGGTATTGCAAAAGTATACGGTCATAGGATTCCTTGACTTCTTTACACATAATGCATTTGGTAGGCCCACAAACATCCACCCTATGGAGCCAATCACTAGTCGATATTTTTTAATGTAACATCATCCATAAGAATGCCACCACCTTGGGAAGAAGGTGACTACCCCAACAAAGATTATTCTACCATTCAAGTTTCTCTCTAACATTACACATGATCTAGTACCCATCCAAACCAAATACCTTCTGAACTTGGCCCCTCACCAAATTATTTCATCTTCCTGCTAATTTAAATACACCTCACACTCCCTCAACAGAGCCACAAACTTGATATGCACCTCCTCATCAATCCCCAAGTCATCTAACTTCCTCTACCATAACCTAACCACATAATTGGTCTCCATCCTCTTAAAATAGTCTTCCACCTTATACCTCACCTTCTATATCAGGAATATATGTCTTAATTGTTTGATAGAGTTATCTTCACCTAGAGGAGGATAGCCCTCCCATGAATCCTTGCAAAAGTCCATCGAGCCACCATTTTTGATACTTCTATCAGTGATGAGATGATGACACTTGCACAAAAATTCCACACTACAAATCCTTGAGGGGGGTTGGCAATAGTTACAATCCTATTTGGATCCCTTGTATACAAATACTTATACTGCATTAGCCTACACCACAACTTGTTGTCCTAAAAAATATTCTTGAAATTGTATTTGTTTCACAATTTAAACTAAGCTTTGACATATTTTAATTTAGAGAGAAAATGGAACATTTGGTGCCTACCTAAGGAGCTTCACCCTAGCTATTTTCATAAAATATTCAATGAAAATCCTTATCCTTCACCTACATATTTTCAAATGTGAATGAACATCTAAAAAGGAATTTACTCGAATAATGGTGACTTGTATAGGGTAAAGGTATGAAACCGAGCAAAAGATAATAAAAATTTCAAAGGAGAATGTAAATATACTCATGTCATCTTGACATAAGAATCTATCCATCTTCTCCATTATATTACTTAAATCTAGTCAATAATTTATTCGTATATGAGTTGAATTTTGCAATTGGATGACGATTAGGTGGGTTCTTTCTAATTTTTTTTTTACATTGGCATGAGACTAATACTTTTTAAAAACTCCTCATTTTATCATGACTATGATGATGCGAAATATTGGATTTTCCTTTTGAGGCTTCATCAACTTGGACCATCACTATTTACACCCTTTGATTTGTCAAGAGAGGAGCTCCATGTCTAAAGAGGAGAATTTATTATTTTGAATCAAGAATGTGTTAGTATTAGAAATAGTCATTTGATGCTTGGCCAGTGATTTCTTATTAGGAGTGTTGAGAAGCCTAACAATATATGAAGTGGTCTCCATTAATGTCTAGGAAGGGAATGTTCCTTGTCAAATTTTAACATTCATGTGTTATTTAATTTGACCTTTTGCTTCACCATCTTTAATTTTGTTTTCTTGGTTAAAATTTCTTTTTTTCTTTCTCCATTCACCATAGTTGGGAGATGTTAGGATATATACTATTTGAGTGATTCCCAATTTGACAATTTTGTAAGAGAAAGTGTTCCTTCATCCAATCCTTTGGTGGCTTTGTCTAAGGTGAGGTTACCCTCCCAATTATCTTCTTCTACTAGCTCCATTTATTGTTATTGTTGGTGTAATTAATTATTTATCTTGGATATTAGTACACCTTACTTAAGTTTACTTAGGTATATGCATATCATAGTAGTTTGGGTATGAGACATTTGGGTGTTTGTGCCACATTGGGATAGTGTGTTGTAGGAGAATTTCCAACTTTTGTGGTCTTATCTTGTTGTTACATTTCACATTCGGTTGGTGATCCACCTCATGTGGAATATTATATTGTTTCTCGTACCTACCACACCTATTTCGTACCTACCCTTGCTTCTCATTAAGCCAAATTTCATGTTTGTGTGCTCACATATCCATATAGCCTTGCCTATATAAGTAGGCTCATATTCATTGTATATATTGATTGATGATGTAGTTGATCAGTGTTTTCATCTTGATAGAATAGAGTTTATTCCTATCAATATTTTGTCTCTCTATTTTGTAATTTTCATTGAGCTCTTGATCTTGGAAAAATCTCACATGGTATCAGAGCTTAGAGGGTTTCATTAATTTGTCTTTGAGAAGCATTTTGGAGGCTTCAATTTTTGGATCTAGGGAGCTGCTCTTTTTAGGTGTGTCCTATGTCAGTTTGGACATCATGGTTGAATCTAGGAGTTTGTTTCCATGAATTTTAACTATAAATTCGACCTATTTTGGAGAAAGTCGATTTCGGAGGAAAAATTTAGCCTATTAAGCTACATGGTACGATTTTACTAAAAAGAATGTGTTTTTTTCTGCAAAATATTTCAATATTTATTAAAATATATTTTTCGCAGTTTTAATATTTGATTTTTTGTAAAAGTTTTATAAATAAAAAAAAATTATTTATGGGGGTCCGCAGACCCACCTCTTGTGCATGTACCACTGATTTTAATTTTTGTAGGGCAATTTTTGGTGGCTCGTGCCACAGTACCGCCCTACCCTCTGTCTTTCCGTAGAGTTCGTACCGTTGCCGACAACAACAACTTTACCGATGCTACCCCCCGGAAGTTCGTGCTCTACCGCTGCCGTGTGTTTTCTGCCAATGCCCCGACATTCCGGTCTCCGACTACTTTCATTTCAACCAACCACCACCACCTCCTGAACCTCCCGCTAGGATGCTTCATCCTCGTCAGGGTGTCGTGTTCCTGCCACCACCCGAACCTCCTGCTGGGATGCTTCGTCCTCGTCGGGGTGTCGTGTTCCCGCCACCTCTTGACTTGATTTGTATGCCGACCGATGCAACCTCTACACCGACGCCGCTGCTTCATCTCAACAAGAACTTGCGATCCTATCTTGACAGGCCCAGGCCACCACGTGATAACTTTTCACTGGTTCATTGAACCCCGTCAGCCCAAAGTATAGCTACCCAACCACCACGTGGCATTTTTTTATTGGCTTGTCAAGCCATCATCAGCCACGTCAGACAACTGCATCAACGCCACGTAGTGGACAATTATTCATTGGAACTACCTAGTTGATAGTACACATAACCTCCATACCGTATCCATACTGACATTACATCAAACACATCGACATTATCGACCAGTCATAGGATGCCACATCATTAGGTCTGTATAGTATGGTCACCCAGTCAATAGGGTGGTGAAGTTTTCCCGATGGCTAGACAACTGCCTGTTTTAAGCCCACGAAATGTCGATGTAAGCACACCTCAGCATTTTTTTGAAAATTTGAAGGCCCCATTCTTGAGCCTTGCATTTCATCTCCTCATATTGATAGCACATCACCTCTTGAACCTGATGATGCAACTAGTGCGACAATTTTTCCTTCTTGTGATTTAGTGCAGTAAGATATTTTATGTCTTCTAGCTTCAGTTCATTGGGATGACTACTTGACATACATTGCAGGTTTGTTTATGGAGTCATACATTGCAGATTTGGGAGAAATCATTGATTACATTCATCTTCTCTTTGATGAAGATGATCCTTCTTTGATTGTTGTGAGGGAACATTCTAACCCTCTTGTGCATTCTCTAAATGATCATTCTTTAGAGGTTGACATGATTGTGGATACTTTCATACAACTGTCGGAGGAGGTCTCTTTATTCTTTGAGGAGACATGTGAGTCTTTGGATATTGTTCTACATTCTCCTCCACTAGATCTTGGAGTGCCCTTTTCAACAGTGTGGACTAGTTCACCATCTTTGGAGGGGGTATCATTCAACATCAACATGGGGACACTTGAGTAGTTTTCAGAGATTCTATTCATCATGCATTTTTTTCCTACCTCTTCCCTTCATGACTGGGGAGACTTCATGGATACACCTTTGGTTTTGTTTCTTCCTAAGGGGAGGAACATTGTTTGACGTTCGTGGAGCAATTTCTTCATTCAGCATCGAGCTTCTATCATTGGTGCAGATTCTACATTGAGGTGGGGCTACCTAGTTTCTCTTCTTCTCTCATTTGGGGTGGAATTTTTCCTCACATGGGGTTTTGTTTCTCACATGCTTCTTTGAGAGTTTCTTTCTATATAGTTTTCATCTCTCTTTTGGTGGGAGGGTTTTTTCCCATTGGGTTTTTCTCTCTTTCCTTTCTTTATGAGAGATTGCATTGGTTTGCATGCATTTACATTTGTACATGGGTACCTAACATGTCCTTGTATCCGGGACCTATCTTGCATTGCATAGTTGCATTGTATACTTAAGTGCATTCCCCTAAGTTGAACTTAAGCGGGGGTGTTGGTGTAATTAATTATTCATCTTGGATATTATTACACCTTACTTAAGTTTACTTAGGTACATGCATTTCATAGTAGTTTGGGTATGAGACACTTGGGTATTTGTGCCACATTGGGATAGTGTTTTGTAGGAGAATTTCCACCTTTTGTGGTCTTATCTTTTTGTTACATTCCACATTCAGTGGGTGATCCACCTTATGTGGAATATTATATTGTTTCTCCCACCTACCACACTTATTTCCTACCTACCCTTGTTTTTCATTGAGCTCTTGATCTTGGCAAAATCTCATAGCTATAAAGCAAGATGTGCGGTATTCTCTAAAAGATAATCAAATAAAATTTAAGTATTTTTATTGTGTAACACCTTATTCTTGGAAGAGCGCTCAATAAGGTCATGAGAAGCCTCATGGGAGGAATCTTAGGTGGAATTATTGATTGAATTTATAGGATTTGGAAGTGAATGGAAAAAGATGAATGTCTAGTACTAGAGTCTCATTGGCTTTTTAGGTGGAGGAAATCAAATGAGGATCACCATATATAGGGGAATAAGTAACTAGAGATTTCAACCAGCCAATGAGATTTGTTGCTTCAAAATATTTTTCCAAAGGTAAATGAGGTTGAATGATATTTCCTTTAGTCTTTATGTTGAAAATATCCTCAACAATTAAGAGGGTTGTAGAGCTATTTGAAATGTATTTAATACAATTCATTGAAGAATTACCTCTATTCAAATAATCAAAAAGAGAATTGGAAGATAATAAATCTCCACCTTCTGTTTCCATTTAATAAATTTAGAAATTTGTTCAATCTCTTTTGAGTGAGGTTAATTAAAGTCCAATTCAACATAAATACAAAGATATAGATGCCAAATGCCTCATCAGTAAAATTCTCATTTAGGCTAATAAAGAAGCCTAAAGCATCTTAAAATTCTCAAAGGAATCCCTCATATCAATACTTAGACCCGGAAGATTATAAAGTTGGGTCCGAATCAACATTTTCCCTAAAACTTGAGTAAGAGGGTTAAAATTAGGTTCATAATCCTTGATGAAGAATCCCAACCCATCCATCACCAACAATCAATCAAATATTATATTCTTTTTTTAATTCAGCAAAAGCATACTCCACCAAGAAGAATCCATTGGATAGATATTTAAATTTAACCTTAGTGTCCCACTTATGCATTAACCAATTTATAATTCTTGAATGAGCAAGCCATTTCCTAGTCCATTTGACAAAGAAGGCACATTCCTTTAGATGACACACAATATGCTAATATTTTATGAGGTAATAATAATCACTTCGCTTTTAACAATACAATATTTCTCGGGTTCAATTGGATTGTGATGATTAGGTGTGGCTTTAGGGGTCCACTATTATTCTCCAAGTATGTAGAGGCCCATGGGAAAAAGTAATGTGAAGGAAAATGTTGTAAATATTACTAAGATTTATGTGTATAACCAAGAGGGATACAATTTGCACTAGTGGTCATGACTAAGGTCCATTTTCCTTGATTACCAAAACACAATTTGATACAATTCAGTGATTGGTAGATAATCTTGATCACCCTAGGGCTCTATTATTTCTCAATATTTTTTATTTTCATCAATGAATTTTTTCAAATCACTAGAAATTCATAAAAAATCCTAGAAAATTTGGATGAAAAGTAGCAAATATAACTATTATAATTATTGTTAATTATAAAATATATCAAGTCTAATGTTTAATTTAATATATTATAAAATTAAAAAATAAAATTCAAATATATGTGTTAAGAAAATTGAGAGTAGATTAAACAACAAACATAGTTTAATAAAGACAATGAATTACATGGTTCATCAAAGGTGGCTATGTCCGTAGAAAAGTGAATTATTTTTTTTCCTTGATTGATCATAGCAATTACATCAAGTTTCATCAACTTCAAATATTATCTTCATCAATTTTTTGTAAAACTTCTCATTTACAACAAAGAGTCAAAAGATATGGGAATGTTAAAGGTTGGGGAAATTGAAAGGGTGTGCTTGTTGGATTTCACAACTAAACAATATATTCTCAAGTGAAACTACCAAAAGAACAACTCACAATGAGAATTTAGAAATATTTTCCAGAAATATAAGTGATCGTATATGCACTCCTATATATGTAGTTACATAGCTAACAAATAGATGTATGGTATTGACATGTGGACTATTACGTCAATCGTACTTTTTATTTTTGGGGTTTTGACATACTTTAGTATAATTCAAAATAGTTTTTCTACATTAATTATTTTAACTAAATATGCATGACTTGTCTAATACACTGGTATAGAATAAAAGGTTTGTAAATAGTTATGTTAATGTTGTCCAACAAATTAGAAATGGGATTTTTTTAATATAAAGTAATGGAAGGTAATTATAAATAAATAAATACCACTATTCGTTACATGGGCGATTACTATACATGAATCTCAAGAATCAACACTCAACAATCCAGGGCTAAAATTTTACAACTTTGTCTAGGGTTAATTAATAAAGGGTCTTCGAAGAGACCCACCATTTAATTCCTTTGATCAATATATACAATATATACATTTTACATAAGATCAACCACTCATAATTTGTGATATAAATCCATTAAGTATTAGTTTCAATGTGTAGGAATGAAATAAATAAACAAGCAAAAATCTCTTTCCAAGCTCATTTCATGCAACCAAAAGAAATCATGATGTACAAATTCCTCAAAATTAAGATTGTTACAAATCTTTCATTGGATTAAATATAAACAAATATATAATAAAAAAATTTCTCAAACTTTTGATAAAAATATTGTATGTACAAAACATGTAGACAATACAAAAAAATAAATAAAAAAATATCTCTCTTAACATGTTAAACATAATATTCTCTAAGGTAATCGTTGCACCTCCTTATGCAACGTGCAAGCAATTTCTAGACCTAACTAGGATGGATGTATTAAAGTGAGTGCCTGGCATCCATTCTAGCTTTGTTCTTCGGTTTGCCGATAAATTATTGAGAATAGAGGGCATTGCAGTAGAATGCAGAGGGTTTGCGCGAGTTAGACGATATCCCAATGCCTGAAAATCCTTTACATCGTCCGTTGACGTTGGCAACACACACGCCGATCATATCTTTTAAAAGTTTGCTTTGCTGATTTTTAGGTTGAGATGCAAATTCTTCTATCGCCATCCACTAAAAAAAAACAAAAACAAGTTATTTAATTTGAACCCCAGTTTAAACGAATATTGAAACTATCCAGCTTAACAATATCGAATCACCGCCGCATGTTTAAACGCGTACCTTGGCTGCAGAAATTTCGGTATCTTGCACCACAATATTAGAAGAAACGGATCTCAACATACACACGAAGAGCATATCCGATTTTCCAAAAGGGACATTGTGACCATCCCTGCAGTTCATGAAGGTATAACTTATCATTCTTTGTACCAACTATGAAACGAGTTATAACTTTGTGTAATGAAAGTTTTGCTTACCTGAAGCCAACCACTTCTACGAATTCTGCATCAATCTGTAAAAGCACAAGAATATAGTTTGGATTATAAGAAATTATATTGCAAAGAAGTTAAAAATCCCGATTCAAAGGAAAAAGATGAGGTAAGTGACATTAGGTAAGTGACGTTTACCCCTGTTTCTTCGTGAACTTCTCTTATGGCCCCTTCCTTAATGCCTTCCCCCTACCAGAAACAAATTGCCCATAATATATTAGCGGGCTTCATGTAATTTCATGTAAAAATTGAAGTGTCATAAATTTGGTTTGATAACTGAATTTGACCCTGATACCTGGTTAATCCTTCCTGTTGGCATCTTCCACAACCCAGAATCTTTGTAAGGTCCACACTTTTCCTGAACTACTAGAACCTACATTGCCATTGTCATAATAATTTATGTATTTATCACTTCAAGCCATTGACCCACAACCGCTATTAAAATAACATTAAGGGGGTAGTCATTATATTAATTATACATTTTCCCAGTGATTAAGAAAATCAAATCCTTTTAACACAAACAAACACTTTAAAATACTCGACATCTTTTCACAGTTACATTGCTATGGAGCGGAGGAGAATATTAAGCAGAACTGCGCTACATTCGGATATACCTAATATTACAATTACCTGTCCCTCCTCGTTGAATACAAAAGCTGCAATTCCCACTTGATGTGAGGCATTATCAGGGATGGTAGGAGGAGATTGAGGGATCCAATACACTAACATCACATATGAAGGCTCAGCATGGTGATACCAAAATCCCACCTGCAATTCACCAAACACCGTTGAAGCATAAACGAATGGCTTGGAGTGAGAAAAACATCAATGGAGATAGCGAATTTATGAAAAACCGACCTCAATCGCAACGGGGACTAGCTTCGCCTGGCCCTTGGGCACTTTAATCCACACCCCCTTCTTTCCCTGTATACCCATTGATCCAACAAGTGTTATGAATTGAAGGAATTACTTACTAATGTCTTGAGAGATTTGTATTTAGAGTTAACAAAGCAGTAAACACTGACCTGGCGTGCCCAATGAGAAAGTGATGCCCTGAGCGAAGCTGCAAAACGAGTAGCATCGTTTTGCATATTCCCAATGTCAACAACCACACCATCATATCTGTCTTCCTGGGCTTTGAGCACTTCACATATTTCGTACAAAACAGTGTCAACATCATTAGTGGTAGCCGAAACCTCGTTTGTTGGGAATGCCATTGTGCAGTGTAAACACCACCCGCCAAAAAAATATTCAATAACTAGCGATGCAAATTGAATTTGGCTTCTGAGTACCCCTGCGAGCAGGATTGAATTTGGCTTCTTCCTATTTCCAAATCGTGTGCAAAACAGATTGAATTAAATTAGCGCCAGTGCAATAATAGTATGTGGTAGAGTTTATATATATATATAAAATCGTGGCAACAACTAGAGAAAGTTTCTGGGATTTCAGACGAATGCTTCGGCGCGGGTAACAACTAACTACCGCTACCCTTCCTTACAGCGTAAGCGTAGCAATAATGAAATTGGATACCTGAAAAACTTATCAGAAATTCGCAGAAAGGCTATTGAAACTTCTTGTTAGTGAACAAGTAAGCGCGCTAGGTACTACGTTTCAATAATAACAATAAGAAAACAGAAAAGCGCGTGACTAAATATTCGAAGGCTGAAACAGTGATAACGAAGCAGTAAGCGTTTAACCTTGCCACGCAGGTTTCGATTGCGACTCTCCGTATTTTATTGACATTCCATATATGCTACGACTATTTGTTCGCGTTGACCCTTTCTGAAAACAAATAAATACTCTATAACAAGTATTGCATGGAAACAATCGGATGTTAAACTTTTTTGGACACTCTATCCTAAGCTTCACCTAAAGTACAGTCACTTGGAGAGGAGACACTTACTAAAGCAGTAATTTCAAACAAAGAATTCACATATTATGCTAGACCACCCATAGATGGTGAGAGAGCATCATTTGATGCTTTAAGATAAAATATTTTGTTGAATTACATAAGAAATAAGTGCAATATATTATTATTTGTATGATTGCAACTTTTTTGTTATATATTAGCGAGTGTTCAATTAGCTAACACCACTTGTGGAACAAAGAGTATGTTTCATTCACCATGGGAAAGTATGCTTAAAGTTAGGATTTCATGTTTTATGTCTAGTGAATCCAAGTATAAATTGTATTGATTTAATATTATAATACGTTGTGTTTATGGGGCCAAATGGAAATGGGCACCCTGACTGGAAGGAATCTCGAGATTCTTTGGGCATGACAAAAATAAATCATGTCACTTGAAAATTGTAGTATGGTATGTAAGATCATCTTTTCTTTGTGAGATGTTTAAGAGTTTTTATGAGATTGTAAGATGTATAAGAAAAATTATGATTGTAATTCCAATGGCGAAGAAACCAAAACAAAAGGACATGATCGATGTCGTTTAAAGGAAACACAAAGTCCTACCAAAACTCTTGAACATGCTACAACACATCCGTTGATTATAAATATTACAAATACTCTAAACTCTACAACATTCACATCCTCTTGATCACTTCATCATCTTCATCAACTAATACCTAATGCCTGAAATCATTACAAAAGCCTGAATATATAGAAGTCTTTTGAAATTAGAGATTATATAGATGATTCTACAATCAAGACCGACTTGATCATATATTTAATATTTTTTTATTTTAACTTTATTTTGTTCCTTCTAGAATATTTTTCTATTAACAAGATTTTGTGTATATATTTTGTCTTTGTCATTTAATGGCTACATTTCATTAGTGAGAGAAATTAAATCTTTCAACAAAAAATATAAGTGAGGACAACTAGGATTGAAATTTCAAGTGAAAAAATGAAAGATAGATGATATGATGTAATGGGAAAATCTGGGGATAAAGGAAGCAACAATGAATGGTGTGGTAGAAAAAAATGGGGACAAGGAAACCTCAAATCTCTTCTAGAATATTTATTTTTATTTTTGTTAATAAAGGTCAATGTGAACAAATAGTCGTCGTATATTGAAAGTTAATAAAATACGAAGGTCGCGAGCGGAACGAACTGGGAGAGTCCCAAGAAGCTGCGCAGCAGGGTTAAACGCCTACTGCTTCATTAATCAGTGTATAAGAATCTGAATTTGCTTTGCCTTCAGCCTTTGAATTTTTTATTGTGAGATGGTCACGCGCTTCTCTGTATTATTATTACTAAGACGTAGCAGCATAGTTGTTCATTACCAAGAAGTTTCGATAGCATACTTGTCCCTAGCGCAGCATACTACTTCATCAACAAGAAGTTTCGATAGCCCCTCTGCGAATTTACGAAGAAAGCTAATAAATCATTTGCGTGTCCGTAGAATTTTTTAAGATAAGTTTTTCCCTATTTGTCGTTGCTTTGCATACAAGTTTTCAGTTTTCCTTTTTGGTTTGTGTAACGCTTACGTTGTAAGGAAGGGCAGCGGTAGTTGGTTGTTAACAGCGCAGAAGAATTCGTCTGAAATCCCAGAAACCTCCTCTCATTGTTGCCAATAATATATATATATACACTTCCCCCCTCTACAACATATTACTATTGCACTACTAATTTAATTTAGTCTGTTAGGAAGTAGCCAAATTCAATCTTGCTCACAGAGCTACTCAGAAGGTTAGCATCTCTTCCTGCACCACTATGGTTCCTTTTCATTTCATTGTGCTAGGTATTGAACTATTTTTTGGCAGGTCGCTGCTTACACTGCACAATGGCATTCCCAACGAACGAGGTTTCGGCTACCACTAATGATGTTGAAACAGTTTTGAACGAAATATGTGAAGTGCTCAAAGCCCATGAAGACAGATATGATGGTGTAATTGTTGACACAGAGAATATGCAGAACGATGCTTGTCGTTTTGCAGCTTCACTGAAGGCATCACTTTCTCAATGGGCACGCCAGGTCAGTGCTTACTGCTTTGTTAACTCTAAATACATATCCCTCAAGACAATAATAAATAGTACCCTCAATTCATCATACTTGTTGGGTATATAGGGAAAGAAGGCGGTGTGGATTAAAGTTCCCAAGGAACAGGCGAAACTAGTACCCGTTGCGATTGAGGTCAGTTTTTCAAAACATCGCTGCTACCATCGACGTTTTTTTCCCTCCAACCCATTTGGCTAGGCTTCAATACTGATTGGTGGATTACAGGTGGGATTTGGGTACCACCACGCAGAGCCTTCATATGTGATGTTAGTGCATTGGATCCCTCAAACTCCCCCCACCATCCCTGATAATGCTTCACATCAAGCGGGAGTTGCAGCTTTTGTATTCAACGAGGAGGGAGAGGTAAAGATGTAATCCAGTTCTTATATATTGTAGTTACTCTGCTTAATATTCTCCTCCTGTCCGTAGCAATGTAACTGTGAAGTGTGAAAAGACATTCACTATTTTGAGTGGTTGTTCGTTTTAAGAGGTTTTTTTTTCCTTACATAAATTATCGTGACAATGGCAATATAGGTTCTAGTAGTTCAAGAAAAGTGTGGCCCTTACAAAGATTCCGGGTTGTGGAAGATGCCAACAGGAAGAATTAACCAGGTATCAGGTTTAAATTTCCACATCAAACTAAATTCAAGACCCTGCAGTTTTTACATGAAATTACAAGACGATACCTAATGTACTTATCGGCAATTTGTTTCTGATAGGGGGAAGGCATTAAGGAAGGGGCCGTAAGAGAAGTTCAGGAAGAAACAGGGGTAAATGCCACTTACCTCACCTTTTTCCTCTGAATCAGGATTTTTACCTTATGTTCAATATAATTTCCGACATTTTTTTTTGATAATTTATGTATTTTCATGTACTCTTACAGATTAATACAGAATTTGTACAAGTAGTTGGGTTCAGGTAAGCAAAACTTTAATCATTAGAAAAAATTGTAACTTGTTTCATAGTTTGTACGAAGAAGGATAAGTTTGATCTAGCTCTCTAATAGTTGTGATTGAACTGCAGGGATGGTCACAATGCCCCTTTCGGAAAATCCGATCTGCTCTTCGTGTGTATGTTGAGATCTCTTTCTTCTAATATTGTTGTGCAAGATACCGAAATTTCAGTAGCCAAGGTACGTGTTTAAACTTTATTTCAATATCGTTCAGTTGGATAACTTCAATATCGTTTAAGTGGGGCTTAAATTTGTTTTATTTTCAGTGGATGGCAATAGAAGAATTTGCATCTCAACCTAAAAATCAGCAAAGCAAACTCCTAAAAGATATGATCGGCGTGTGTGTTGCCAACGTCAACGGACAATGTGAAGGATTTTCAGGCATTGGGATATCGTCCAACTCGCGCAAACCCTCTGCTTTCTTCTGCACTGCCCTTAATTCTGAGTAAATTATCGGCATTTGCAAACTGAAGAACAAAGATAGAATGGATTTCAGCAATTTCATTCAATACATTCGTCCTAGTCATGTCTAGATATTCCTAGCACGCTCCGTGTAACAATGATTTCCTCGATAGAATATTATATTTAAGTTAACATGTTGGACGAGTATATTTTTTTTAATCAAGTTTTGAAATAAATACAAATTTTTCAATTATATTTGAAAAATATTTGTATTGTATATTTGACACTATGATCATTTGAAACAAAGATTTGTAACAATTTCATGTTTGAAGAATTTATATTTATGATTTCTTTTGTTTTTATGAAATGAGCTTAAGAACTATTTATTTGTTGATTTATTTTGTTTCTACACATTAAAATTAGACTTTAGTGGACTTATACATAAATAAATGGTTGATTTTATGTAATATAAATATATTATAAATGAACTCATACATCATCTTTCTAAAATTATTTCTCATACTCTTAAATTGTATTCTTAAGATGTAAATAAAAGAGTCACCAAATATATCATTAGACGATAGTGTGTACACACACAAACTTTACTTTAAAAAAATGACATTGTACAGTTGAAATAACATGGCACTACGCACTTATGATAACTTCCACTTCATCTTTAATGACTTTCTTTCATTGCACGTGAAGCATGAAGATGCTTTTTAAAAAATAGTAGCTTTACAAAATGTTCATGCGGAGTACAACTATTCATAACTATTTAGCTAACTAGTTATCTAATGGTCATAGCCAACTATACATCTATGCAAATTTCTAGTACATCTTTGTTATACCAAATTCAGACCATAGTCTTTTCTATACATATAAATGTGGCTATGCACTGTATCAAAGGCGATATTTTCTTGAAATATGTTGTCTTTATGAATGATTTTTTTATTGTTAAAATTTAACCTCGTATGTTTTACTTGAAAATGTATGATGTGCATTCTTATCTATGCTGTAAAATATGACACTTGAAATTTGTGAAATATTTTTTATCTTCGCATCTACATTTTTTTCTTGTTATTTCTACATTTATTTAGAATTCCCTTATATTTGGTATCAAAACCTATTGCTTTCATAGATATCTTTTTGCTATAGTGTATATATTGCCCTTTCTTGCATAGTCTATTTGCATCCAACTCCTAAACTCCTCCCACTGTACTATTTTCAAACTTTTTATTTTACATACTTGCTTTGATTTAGGTATCAAAAATAAATTTCTTTTACTTCCCCTAATTCCTAACCAAGCTCTAGTGACTAATTAATTTTTGTTATACATAAAACTTTGATATTAGCTAGTTACAGTGTGGTGAGACTGGTTGTATTATAATACTACTTTGAAATAGAAATATGGAATCAATTTTGTTTCAATAATCTACTTATCCATTGCTAACTGCACCTTAAGGGATCAATCCTTAGTAGGATTTTTGTGTTTAAAGAATTCATACCAAATACAATCCATTCTTGTGAGAAGGTAGATTTTTAAAATTCAATAATAGATGCAACAAGACTCCAATTATCCAAAATCCATAATCTAAAGTCTATACTATCCAGAGATAGAAAATTGTACTTTGGAATAAAAGGCTTTCATTTCCTATCATATTAATTAACTCTACTTGTGAGTTAAAAGTTTATTTTTAGGCACGCAGTGAGGTATGTTTTAGGCAAGTAGAAGTTTTTTATTCAAGAGAACCAATGGCTTCAATAAATAGATAACAATCACAAAATTATAGAATAAAATTATACACAACAAAGAATAAGCTGGCTACATAATAACTCCAAATCAAAACTCATTCCAAACCACCAAGCACTTTCCAAACCAAACTGATTGATAGCCTTTGTGTGTGGATGTTTATACTATCAAACTCATAGGTAAATTCAAAGAATATATAATGCAAGTAAAAGAAAGATACAATCATCTTGATATATATATAATTTTGTTTTAAAAAATAAAATAAAATATATTTAAAAATAAATAAAATAATGGGGTCCACAACCCTGGGACTACGACACCTGCATGGGGATGTCGTAGCCGCAAGGACTATAGTACCCTTTCAACTATCTCAAATAGATGAAAAATGAACAAATTATTTCTCAATTGTCTTAAAGGTTACATTTTATTGCAGAACAAAATAAAATGTAACCTTTAAGATAATTGAGAAATAATTTATTCCTTTTTCATCTATTTGAGATAGTTGAAAATGTATTTTTTGAAAAACAAGAGTTATCAAGGGAAGAGGAAAAAATAAAATATAACCTTATTATTTTTGTTACATACACATGCACGCACACTCACACACACACGCACATATGTATGTACATACATACATACATACATACATACATGCATGCATGCATATACGTTGGGTTGTTGTCATTGATGTGGTTTGGTCTGTCATGTATGTTTTGGTTTGGTCTAGTAGTTTGCTTCAGTATATGTTATAGAACCATTTCTTTAGCTTCTTTATTATGCAATGTACATGCATGTTTACTTCATGCATATTTGAGGTCTAGTATCTACCTTACCGGAAGATATTTTGGGTCCGGTCCCATCCGGATGTGATGAAGGCATAATCTACAAGGCATTTTTGGATTTGGTCCTATCCAGACATATTAGAGGCATGTTCTACAGAGTATTTTTGGAACAATATCGAACCCAACATCTTATGAAGACATTTTTTAATTGTATGTGGATATTTCGGTCTCACCCCTTTTTGGTTGAGCCAACTAATCATAATATATAGTGTAGACATATATAACCATCAATTTTGCAAGTTAGAGATACGGTTTTTGAAAAATAACTATTGTGTACGTATTACATATGCGAAAAGGTTTTTGGATGTGAATATTGTTATGTGGTGTATGTACAATGAATGCAAAAAGCAGTTTATGCACTTCAATGAAATTGTAATTCATGCATATGTCTGATGCAACTCTAACAATTCATGTAATTCCTACCATGAAAACCATAGAGAGACTATCAGATAATTTTAAAACGTAGAGATAATTTTTTTAAAATTAACAACTACTCATTAAACAACATTATTACATTTCTCATTACAAATTACAAATGCAATTTTAACATGAACAAATTAAACTAAAGTACACAATCGGAATTATCATATAAACATATTAAACAATTTTAACATTCTTTCCTAGGGTATCATAATGTTTTACTGAATTACTTCAAATATGGTAATACACAACATCCATAGATGATCAATGTCCATATACAATGTATATTCATTTCACTCTATTATATAAGTCAATCATTAAGTTTTTATTACATCATGTACATGTATCCTACTCCAAGTATACATCTGTAAAGCGGAAAATGATCGAACCCTAGTTGCTCTCCCCTCTTCCAACTCCAAGGAGAGAGAAGGGAGGTCACTAGAGTTGACGGTTTTCACTTAGGGGAGACTTTACATTCAAAAGAGGGGTTGAAACCCACAAGATCCAATCCCACACAATGCAAGATTGGATTCTAAATGAGTTTCAAGGGTTAAGACAGCAAGGCTGCCCTCTTTTGTAAAGAATGTAGATAGAATGATTAAGCTAGGAATGCATAGAAAGTGAGAAAGATTCGCTTGTAAACTGAGATAGGGATATAGGATGAAGCTGCGGACCTGGAATTAGCAGTAAAATGTCGATACGGCACTGTCCTGCAAATTTGAGTGAAAGTTGATGGGACGATGGCGCCCGGCGTGCACACGGTCCTTCGAAAAATTCGCGAAACGAAGGGGGATCTATTCGTCTTTGCACAAGGATTCCAGATCTTCAATTTCAGCTGCGTACCTACAACCTACACACAGAAAAGCAAAGACGATTGGGGGGTTAGGGATTAGGGGTTTGCCCTTAGGTCAAACCCCGGTTTTGGAATTAACCAAGAAATGAGAAATGCTGTAAATGTCAATGTTTGTAATGTAAAACAAGTACTAATACCTTGTTGTAAGGATGTTTGTATCCTTATGTGCGAAGGTATAGATGTTGTTGTATGTTGTATGTTGTAGTAGTATGTAGTAAGTGATCTCCTCTTCAATGGTTGAATCCTTGTCTTGAATGCAACACTTAGCCTTGAATGGAGACTTAGAATGATCAATTGCTTGAAGGAATGCTTGAATGCTTGAATGCTTGAATGTTTGAATATCATTTCCACGCTTTGTACACATATATCCTTCCTCTTACAAAATGGGAGAGGAAATGCCATTTATATACTTGCCAATTAGGGTTGATAGACTGATTTTTCCGACCTTGGGCCGACAAGGAAAGATAATTTTCTAATTTGCAAACCAAAAAGACCCGAAGCCCCAAAGGAGACCGGGCCCAAAATAGGGCCAGGGACCAGGGCGCTGGGCGCTCTGGTCCCACCTCCCGGGACAGCAGGGTGCAAAGGAGGATCAGGCCAGGGTGCAAGAAAATGCAGTTTTTGGTGTCATAAACAGATTTCAGGGTCTCCATTCAGGTTTCGTGTTGCGTCGCCATCGTGAAGACCGAAATGCAGTCGAAATTGCAAGTGTCACAATTTTAGGACACTACATTTAGCCCCCACTTTAGCGGGAGTATGTATGCTCATACTTCCGGTAAAGTACAAGGAAACAACATTGAAAGACTTTCACCACGTCAAGGAGGCAAGACACACCAAGCCCCCAGTGGACTAAGGATCTTACGAATTCGATTGACAAAGTAAAAGGGAAGATCACGAGGGAGAACCATGACTTTCAGTAGTAAGGTCCCCTCACTATGAGTCATGCAAGAGAAATACCAAAAATTTTCAAGGCAAAGCTAAGTTCGTCAAGAAATTTTCAAGTATCTTGAAGGGATAGACAGGGTGTATGCCCCCCTATGTTAAAGCGATCGCACACGCCTCAATGGGGGTGATTGCTTTAACATAGTGATACACATAAGAAATGAGAAAGGAAGGAGAATGTTATCACAAAGATTTAGCCCCCAAGTGTGAGATAAACCCAAGGATAATAGACACAAAACACAAAGCACGAGGTGACTTCACTTTCCTCGGGGTCAGTATGCTGTATGATAAGTCATGTATATCATATGTATGTATGCATAATTGTTCTTCATTCCCCAATCAAGGAAGGTCACCTAGAAGAAGGGAACACATGTGTCTTTTGAGTCAACATGAGAGAGACCAAAAGAGATCTCAATGCTTTGCATCGTCCTCAAGTAGACAACACTAAGGACAACAAATAGAAGAATGAGAATAACATATAGAAGAAGTAACAAAAGAGAGGAGGAGAGAGTCTGCTATGCTAATGTAACTAGTCTAGCACGCCATCTACCCCCCGATCTTGCTGATCAATGTTTCGGGAAGGCAGGGAACACGCTAGAGGAGGAATATTCAACACAGCAGATGGAGCTATCACAAGATCCAAAAAAGGGCTATGTTCATGTTCCAAGCCACGTTGTTCTTGTCTAGGAGCTAGGATAAGTGCTTTAGAAAATTCGTTAGATAAATGGTTATCAATATCAACAAGTTCATATTCACTATCAGAAGCAAGAGGAGTAACATTTTCATCATGAATAACATTTTCATCTATATCATCATCAAGATTTATAAAAATAGGATCTTTAACTCGCACAGGATCAAGATCATCATGTATCTTATGTTTAGGAGATTTTGGCTCAATTTCTGGTTGAGGAGAAAATGGAATAATGCTTGTTGAAGGTGTTTTTGGAGATTGCAAAGTTTGAAAAGCAGCTGCTTGAGCTCTAAGACGATGCTTTCGTCGGCGTTCACGTGCAGAACGATTTCGTCTAGTCTTAGTAGGAAGTGGAGAAGATTGAGGA
The DNA here is from genome assembly GCF_030272615.1 of Cryptomeria japonica. NCBI lineage: Eukaryota > Viridiplantae > Streptophyta > Pinopsida > Cupressales > Cupressaceae > Cryptomeria > Cryptomeria japonica. Next base: position 240,450,027 of record NC_081411.1, read on the forward strand.
GGAGGAATGTTCTCATCCTTATCACTTGGGTGTTTAGGTTGTGGTCTATTAGGTTGGATAATAGGAGAAGAAGAAGGTCTCTTCTCTCTATAAAAGGAAGGAGGAGGAACTGCTCCATATAAAGGAGGAATATTTGGTTTAGGAAGGAGACCAAGTCCATCATGACGAGGAGGTATAGGTCTACCTTTAGAAAGTTTATTAGGCACAGACATAGTCACATCCATAGGAATGGGTTGGGAATCTTCTTGAGGAAAGACATTAGTTTTATCTTTCAAAGGAAAAACTTCCTTCTCAAGAACGATAGGAATATCAAGTTTGGGTGTTCTAGGTTCACTTAGAGATAGGATCATATCTATTTTCCACTTTTGATAAGATTTGAAAAGATGATCACTTCGCAGTGGAAGAGATTGGAATTGTTTAGGCCAAAAATAATCAATAGGAACGCTAGAAATTCTTTCAGTTGGTTTAAAGAGACTATGATTGACAGTAACAACTTCACCATTATGGGGAAATTTCAAACACTTGTGAATAGGAGAAGCAATAGCTTTCATGGAAGATAGCCAAGGATAGCCAAGCTTCACACGAAATTGTTCAGACGAAGGGATAATAGCAAAGCTCACATCAAGGGATTTGTTATGAACTTCAATAGGTAATGTAATAGACCCAATTGCAGGAGAAGAAAATGCATCAAATAATTTCACAATCACATCTATTTTGTCAAAGATCACTTGATTCAATTGCAAAGTAAAAAGAAATTCTTCAGTAATAACATTAACCATGCACGAAGATCAATAAGCACTCCATGGCAAGGTGTATTCTTGACTTTTGCAACTATGTATAAAGGACCATCAGGTGCCCTGATAGTTTCACTAGAATCAAATGTGATGGAAGGTTCTTTAGGGTTTTCTTGCTGCTCTACAAAGTTAATCACATTCGGAGTCATAGACACAAGACCATCAGATGAGAGAGAGGAATCATTAGCCTCAATCACATTAGAGGTATGAGAAGGTAATGGATTAGTAAAAATCTGAAGATTTTGGTTAGGAGGAGCTACAGATGTGTTGCCTTTATCATTCACTCCGGAAACAGAGATAGTATTATTATCAATCAAATCTTGAATTTTACCCTTTAAAGCAAAACATTTTTCAATATCATGCCTAGGTTGACGATGAAATTGATAAAAAGATTTGTTATCAAAATAGGGTGAAGTAATCTTTGCAGGATCAATTTGCCTTATAGGAGGAAGAGTAAGCACATTTTGTTCCAATAACTTATTCATAATACTATGCAATGATTCATTAAAAGGAGTATACTTTCTTTCTTTCTTGAAAAACTTAGAAATAGGAGGCACACCTAATGCTGCATTCACATTGTTGTTGATGATGTTTTCATTGAATTTGATGGAATCTCTGTTTGGTTTAAACTTCCCAAATGGTTGTTGACTGCTATCACCCTTATCACTCGGAGCCATAGGATGTGATTGTTCCATTTGACTCACAGTCAGTTGATAATTGTGAAGAGTTGCACACAACTGTTGGAAAGAAGTAAACTCAGAAAACAAAAATTTGTCTCGAATATCTTTTTGTAAATTAGAAATAAAGATTCTTTGAATATCATTGTCAGGCACTAGAAAAGAAATTTGAGCATACAAATGTTTATATCTACCAATGAAATCAGTCACTTTTTCCTTAACACCTTGTTTACAATGCATTAAATCAATCAAAGTAACTTTAGGACTTATATTGTTTTGAAATTGTTGAATGAAAGCATTTGCAAGTTGTTTGAAAGAAGTAATAGAATAAGAAGGCAATGAGCAATACCATTGTAGGGCTTTGTCTCTTAATGTTCTAGTAAACAGTTTTGCAAGCAACCTTTGGTCATAAGCAAAATCGGTACAAATTGTTTGAAAAGTCTTAACATGTGTTAGAGGATCACCTTTACCATTATAAAGCTCCAAATGCGGGATTTCAACATGTTTAGGGGGAATAGCTCGAACAATGTCAAGAGAAAGTGGGCTCGCAACATCAAATGTGGGCACACTAAACTTAGATTGATTCATAGAGGCAATTTGTTGCTGTAAAGAAGAGACAATTTGTGCAAGATTGTTAATGGTCGCTTCAGTCGAAGAATTCATATTAGATGTATTAGATTGAGATGGAGGTGTTAAGTTATTGAAAGAAGGTAGAGAGTAAGGTGGTGGGACACTATGATAGTTAGTCATAGGAGATGATTGGACAGGAGGAACACTACAAGGAGGAATGGAATGGTTGAATGAATTGCCCCCTTGCGTCATGTTCATTTGCGGAGATGTAATAGGAACACTCATTGAAGGAATGAATGAAGAAGTTGGATTAAATGAAGGAAGAGGGTTAATTGAAGAAGAAGGATTGCCCCCATGACTGGTGATCACAGGGGGAATGTCTTGTATAGAAGTAGTCATTATGTTTGATGTAAAGGTAGGTATGCTAGCAATAGAAGTTGTTAAAGGAATTGAATGATTGACTTGAGTGGGAGGTTGTGTATAACCTAAAGTTTTGGCACAACTCTTCATAGGCATCACATTCGAATTCACAATGTGTGCAATACCACGCAAAATATCAATTCCATTCTTATCACTTTGAAGCATATGTTTTAGACCCTCAATTAAAGGAAGAGCTTGACTATCAGGGTATTCTTGAGACATCCATTGTCGAAAATCGTCAAATTGATTATCCAATTTTGAAAGTTGTTCTACAGAAACCTCATGGAGAGCTTCTTCATCATTAGCAGGATTAGAGGAATTACCCATGTCCTCGTTAAAAAGGCTATTCAAATTAGGTTCCATCTCCTCAGTAATTAAACCTTGGAAAGACTTAATTCTACGGCTTCGTCTAACGGGAATAGTGTAAGTAGGGCTTATTGTTGTAAAACTCATGCACTAGAAAGAGAGAGAAGATTTTGAATTTAGAGGTAGCAATTTTCAGTAAAATCAGCCAATCTTCTAGGTTTAAGCTGTTAAATGCAATCACGACAATCTCCCGAAATTTCAGAAAAAATGTCCGGGACCGTGGCGCTCGGAGTGCACACGGTCCTCGCAACTTTTTTCAAAATTTTCAGGGATGAAAGGTATGATGATTTTAGAGCTAATCTGAAAAAATTGAGTGATTTTACGATCTGTAGATAGGCCAAATTAAAGTTGCAATCTCAAAATTGAATCCTACCAAGATTGTCGAAAAATGCAAAATTTGAATTTTGAAAAAAGAGGGGGAAACTGAAATTTTGAATTTTATGATTTTAGAGGGAATACCAAAAGCAATGCAAGTTTTGAAATTTTAAAAATTGACTCAATTTCACGCAAAATTCAATTTTGAAAGCGGAAATTAAAGTTGTTGTAATTAAGCACTTAATTTCAAAAGTCACAAATTGCAAGAATTTGAATAAAGCACTGAAATTTCGAATGAATGCCAAGACACTTTTCAGATTTAGGACAGTAAGAACACAATTTTGACACAAAAATTTCAATTTCAGCAATTTTTTGAATGATTAGAAGCCTTAATCCAAGCAATCACAAGACCAACTTTGACTGTAATTTTGAAAGTGTTATAATTGATAAAATCAGCCAAAATTCTGGATTTTAGCAGAAAAATACAGTAAGATCTAGCTCCCAAAATTTCAGAAAAAATGTCGGGGACGATGGCGCTCGGAGTGCACACGGTCCTCGCAACTTTTTTTCCAAATTTTTAGGGATGAAATATATTGTGATTTTATTGCGGAATCCAAAGTTACAGGTGATTTGGAGATGTTTTGATCAGTGAAATTGTCGAACAAAGGTTGAATCAAGAGGGTTTCAAAAATTAGGGTTTTGACACTTAACCACTTAATTTTCAGAATTAAAGCATAGATATGAATTGATAATTTGCAATAGAAGGGCAGATCTAAAACAAGCATTAACAATTAAACATTTCACAAGTTTAATTACTAAAAAGAAAATTTAGGGTTTTTATGCAATTAATCTCTAAAATTTTGCAAAAGATCAAACATGGAAATGTAATCAAGGAATCCAATTTTTAGATCTAACCATGAATAATCAAAAAGGATGTTCATGTCGGGTTCACCAAAATGTAAAGCAGAAAATGATCGAACCCTAGTTGCTCTCCCCTCTTCCAACTCCAAGGAGAGAGAAGGGAGGTCACTAGGGTTGACGGTTTTCACTTAGGGGAGACTTTACATTCAAAAGAGGGGTTGAAACCCACAAGATCCAATCCCACACAATGCAAGATTGGATTCTAAATGAGTTTCAAGGGTTAAGACAGCAAGGCTACCCTCTTTTGTAAAGAATGTAGATAGAATGATTAAGCTAGGAATGCATAGAAAGTGAGAAAGATTCACTTGTAAACTGAGATAGGGATATAGGATGAAGCTGCAGACCTGGAATTAGCAGTAAAATGTTGATACGGCGTTGTCCTACAAATTTGAGCAAAAGTTGACGGGACGATGGCGCTCGGCGTGCACACGGTCCTCCGAAAAATCCGCGAAACGAAGGGGGATCTGTTCGTCTCTACACAAGGATTCCAGATCTTCAATTTCAGCCGCGTACTTGCAACCTACACATAGAAAAGCGAAGATGATTGGGGGGTTAGGGATTAGGGGTTTGCCCTTAGGTCAAACCCCGGTTTTGGAATTAACCAAGAAATGAGAAATGTTGTAAATGTCAATGTTTGTAATGTAAAACAAGTACTAATACCTTGTTGTAAGGATGTTTGTATCCTTATGTGTGAAGGTATAGATGTTGTTGTATGTTGTATGTTGTATGTTGTAGTAGTATGTAGTAAGTGATCTCCTCTTCAATGGTTGAATCCTTGTCTTGAATGCAACACTTAGCCTTGAATGGAGACTTAGAATGATCAATTGCTTGAAGGAATGCTTGAATGTTTGAATATCATTTCCACGCTTTGTACACATATATCCTTCCTCTTACAAAATGGGAGAGGAAATGTCGTTTATATAATTGCCAATTAGGGTTGATAGACTGATTTTTTTGACCTTGGGCCGACAAGGAAAGATAATTTTCTAATTTGCAAACCAAAAAGACCCGAAGCCCCAAAGGAGACCGGGCCCAAAATAGGGCCAGGGACCAAGGCGCTGGGCGCCATGGTCCTGGGGGACCAGGGCACTGGGCGCTCTGGTCCCACCTCCCGGGATAGCAGGGTGCAAAGGAGGATCAGGCCAGGGTGCAAGAAAATGCAGTTTTTGGTGTCATAAATAGATTTCGGGGTCTCCATTCAGGTTTCATGTTGCATCGCCATCGTGAAGACCGAAATGCAGTCGAAATTGCAAGTGTCGCAATTTTAGGACGCTACAACATCATCTGTTGCCAATAGGGAATCCCAATATACAATTGCAAAAATTAAGGATCATCTATCTTGATCACAAATGTCCAACACAAGGAAAACATCCCAATGGAAGAAAAATATCAACCACCCAAGTCTCTGACCATGTGGAAGCAAAAGGAACCACCCCTTGTGCTCTAGAGAATGATATAAGGTCCCACACACACCAAGCTTAGACTAACACCTATCTCTCATAACGCAACAACTTACATAAACAAATACTATCAACACAAGATGTCTAGGATCAAATGTAAATAAAGATAGTTGCTAGAGACTTCCATGAAATACAGGCTAAGACTGAGGGCACACTTAGGGGAAAGTGTCATCACATTCTATCATCAAGGTTATCCTAGCAGTCTCTTTAGATCTCGGTGCCAACTAACACCCATGTGGAACCAACTCAACTTCTCATGAAGACAAAGGAGTATAGTCATGCCAATAAGGCCTTCCCAATCTCATCCTAAGACTGTACTGGCACTTTAGGCCATGAGTGGGGCACCAAAATAATTTACTATCTTATTAATGTGAAAACTACCCAATACCCTAAATAAATTAATTAAGGATATCACTTATTTAAAAACTTCCAACGAGATCTCCTAGTAGCCACACAAAGGCCCTGGCACTCACTTGGAAGCCACTTCCCCTAATATGCTCCTATAATCTAGGGTCAAATATAAATAATAAATATGTAGCATCCTAAAATTTCACCCCTTGCAATTTTGATCGTAATCTGGGCCCTCACCTTATTGGTCTCGTCCCCACGCTTGACCATGACCTATTTTTGTCTTCCCTATGCAACCAGACTTCATTATTAACCTTGCACCTTGCATGGCCATCTTGATCCTACCCCAAAATAGGGCAAGACTAGGGTGTGGCATCCTAATCCCCACTAGGACGAGGGCATTCTCCCTTGGGATCCCTTAAGGGGACCTACCTTGGCCCTTCTCCCTTGGACTTATCTCCAATGTGAGCAAAAAATAAACCCCTATGTCGGCCTCTGTCGAAAAATTAAATATTTGACAATAGGCAAGTTTATCAGGAGGTCTTCCCCTCTCATTTGGATATACATTCATGAAAGAGGAATTGGATCTCAAGCGTTAGAGAATTCATCGTCAAACAATCTTCAAGGTTGCATATTCTTCATCTATCCATTGGAGAAATATTACTTCATTCATTTATAAGAATGTGTGTGTGTTAAGGTTTTGTAATATTCATGCCATTTCATACAACATATGTGATTACATTCAAGAAGAAAAGCATCATTATCATCTATTGTAGATCTCAAGGTATACCTTTCCATCATTTATTTTAAGTATTTATAGTATTTCATTCAAGGTTGATTCCAAACTAGAGTTTGACTTAGGCAAATCCCTATTCCCATCCCCTTTCTTCTTCTTTCTGTGTGCAGGAAACATGTGCGCAGTTGTACTTCTACCATTAATCTTTATTTGTAGAGAAAAAACCCCTTTTCGATGCATGGAAAGTTTAGAGGCCCAAGTAGAGGGCGCCCCTGTTTGGAAACATGATCCCTAAAAATTTTGCCTGATTTTGCAGAGAAGCTCTTTGAATCATCTCAAACTTCTTAGATCGAGGTGCATGACTGAATCATGAATCTGTAGCTCGTTGTTTTCACATACTTTGTCTTGAATTTCAGAACTTTACTTATTCAACTTACAAAAGAGGGTCAAACACATTCCAATCTAAATTAATATACTTATTATTCAACCCTTGCATCATTTAGGATTGGATCTAGTAGATTCATCCCCTCTTTTTAATGTAAAGTTTCCTCAATTGAAAATCGGCTTAGTGACTTCCCCCTTTCATGTGGTGAATTTGCTAAGCTCTAATTTTTCACTTTACATTTTGGTGAACCCGACTCCTTAGACCATTAATTTTGATTTTTGTTTTCAGATTTGAGTGTATGCAATTTAAAATTCAAATTTCCATTTACAAGTTTGATTTCTTTGCAAATTTTAAAAATTTAAAGGTTGATTTTATTAAAACCCTATTTTTTATTTTCAAAATTGAGCTTGCGATTTGTATAATTTGGATTAATTATTTCAGATCTAAGAATTCATTCAATTTGTAAATTCAAATTTTCATCTACAAGTCAAATTTAAGAACTAAATTTTAAAATTAAGTGGTTAATTTCAAAAACCCTTATTTTAAAATTTTTTAAATTGAGCTTGTGGGTTGTTTAAATTTTGAATTTCCTTCTTCAATTTTGGTTGCTAAATTAAAATTAAAATTCAAAATTGCAACCTTGGATCAAATTTCAAATTTAAATTTTAAAATTAAGTGGTTAATTAAACAAACCCTAATTTCTAAGTTTAAATTAATCTTGTGCATTTTCCAATTTTTCAATTTCCAAATTCCCACTTTAGATCTATTTTCAAATTTTAAATTAAGTGGTCCTTTTTACAAGACCCTAATTTTTCATTTACTTCTCTTGTGGACAATTTCAAATTTAAATTTTAAAAAAAAATTATGAGGTTAATTAAAAGAGCCCTAATTTTTAAAATTAAATTAGTTCTTTCAATTCTTAAATTTCAACATTTAAATTGAAATTTTAAAATTAAATTATTTCTTTCAATTCTCAAATTTCAACATTTAAATTTAAATTTTAAAATTAAGAGGTTATTTAATGAAGCCCTAATTTGAAATTAAATTTTTATTGGATAAATTCAAATCTTCTAGTGGATAATTAAGATGTTATTTTCAAAGGCCTAATTATAAATTTAAATTTCCTAGGAGGTTGCATAAATTGATTAATAATTTTTCTAAAATTTTGAATTATTCAAATCTCAAATTCTTATTTTCAAATTTTCATTTCACATTCTTCAATTTAAAAAAAAAAAAAAATAATTTTGAGTCTCATTAATTTAAATAAATTAAGAGGTTTTATTTATAAAATCCTAATTTTATTTTCAAATAATTTGCTTGGACTTAAATTTCAATATTCATCATGGTAATTAATGGATTTGACCTATTTTTTATTTCACACATGAGTATCACTTTTTACATATATTTATTATAATCATGTGTTGGATAATGGCTACTTTCACTTCATGTTACTTCTTTTCATTCATAACACTTGGACATATTGAAATTTTTGAATTTCCAAGTTGATTCCTTTTCATAGATTAGATCTCAAATCTTTCATTTTTAATATATGTTGTGTTATGGTGATGTTTTTGGGCAAATGTATTTCATACATAGATCACCTAAAAGCTTTTGTAGATCCTAATCCTAGAGATGACAATGAGAAACCTAATACTTGTACCTCTCCTAGGGTATCTAATGTGAATGAAGAAATAACTAATACTCCTATCAATTATCTCTCTAATGGAGAGAAAGCATCAAAGAGAAACATGGCCCCATCTTCTTCTCATACACATGCCCTTACACAAAGGGGGCAAGGTCAAAACATTGGTGTTTCTATCTCTCTAGATCTTCCTTATTTTCCTAGAGCCTATCTTAAACATCAAAGCATTTGTAGAGATGATGATGTCATGCATTTCATTGACGATCTCTCTCCTCATATAACATTAAAAAATTTTGAGGCCCTAGATGATAAGGATATTCCTTCCCCATCTACCAAAGAGGATATACATGATGAAAGAAAGGAAATTTTTTCTTCATAAGATATTCCTTCTTCATCTACTAATCCTTTCATTCCTTCTAAACATCCTTACACTAAAAACTATGTTTCACTATGTTCTTTGAGATTGCATTATTCATAACTTGATACCTTTTCTTGCATGGAATTATCCTTCATGTGATCACATGTTTGTTCCTTGATTGGAACCTATTTTGTTCTTGACATGGTGCACCTTCTATGAATAATCTCTCCCTAGAGAGCTTTTGTAAACCTTCCCTCTTCCTCTTTCATTCTCTTTAAAAAGTACGTCTTCTTTTCCATAGTGCTATTCATCACTTGATGCCCTTTCTTGCATAGAGTTATCCTTCATTCGAGCACATATTTGTTCCTTGGTTAGGACCTATTATTTGTTTGAAATGGTCTGTCTCTTATGAATAGCCTCTCTCTAGAAGATGTGTAATTTTCGTCTTTATCATCTTACTTGGGGGGCAAGGATGGCTTTTTCACCTTCCCTCTTTCTATCTAATGTATCACTATTCCCTTTTAGGGGTTGCATTTTTCATGTGTTGATATCCTTTCTTTCAATGACATATCTCTTATGAATAATCCCTCCTTAGGGGAATATGTGATCTTTCTTTCTCTCTCTCTCTCTCTTTGAAGATTACCACTTCTTTTGAGATGCATTTTACATAAATTAATGTCTTTTCTTGCATTGGATTTTCATTCATGGTATATTGTACATTTCCTTACGCTTAATCTCTCCTTAGAAGATTGTGCAATTATTCGCATTGTCCCTACACTTGAGGGGCAATGATTGATTTCTCCTCTCTGTCTCCTCTATAAGGATCTACTTTTCCTTTGCAGAGTGGTGTTTGGTCATGATTTGGTTTCATTCCTTGTGTCAAGTTATTGTTTGCTCAAGGATTCTCTCTTATACAAGACGTGTAATTCCTTGGATATAACCTCTTCTTCACTTGGCAATGTATATCTATCTTAAACTTACCCCTCACATTGGGTAAAAAGTGTGTCATCCTTCATCAAGAATCTCTTTCACCTATAAATAGGAGGGAGGTATGGATTCTTGTTCTCCTTTCCTTCTTTTTGGTAGAAGATGTTAAGTTTGTTCAAGATATCTCCTCCTAAAGGTAGATGTCTTTCAAGAAAAGATCTCTTCTTCTCCAAGGATCTCCTTTAACATTTGTTGCAAGATATCTCTTTTTAAGCTATTTTATCCTTGCTTGAAGAGTATACCCTCTCTAGCTTGGATTTATGACATTTTTGCTTAAAGGATATCTCCTTGGTGTTGAAGGTAAGGTATCCTTGTCTCTAGTTTATTTAAGACATCAACATAAAACTATATTGATATCTTAAGTGGGGGCACCCATATCGCTTCCTTTGTACCATATTGTACTATTCTCTTGCATATCATTTTTGCATGTCTTAAATGGGGTGTTCATTCTTGAAGCCAGAGTAAAAACATTTAGAGAGAGATGCTTCACACTCGAAACTAGATGTAATATTTGATATATGTCTTAGATGGTGTTAACACATCACCGAAAATAGAAAAGTCTTAAATGGGATGGCCTCGAAACCAAGCATGTATCTTGGCCACTTGGCATTTACACATTTGCACATGCAATCGTCCCTTAGCATTTGCATTTACATTACATGTGTTAAACAAGTTTAAGCACACTAAAAAAATAGACCAAATACTCTTACACAAGGTTATATACACTTGAAACCGAACATCACTTGCACACACGCACGGGGATGGGTGGAACTAGCTAAAAACAACTAGACAATTCTTACTCTCCTCCCAACATGGATCACCTAGATAAAAAAATCTAGGGGTGAGTTGTCCATGTCCTTTCTCACCATGTATCACCTAGATAAAAACATCTAGGGGGAAGTAGTCCATGCCCTCTCTCTCATCATTCTTCTAATGGATCACTTGGATAAACAAATCTAGCGTGTATTTGTGCTCTCTCTTATTTCTCTCATGAACTCATAGCTTGGCTATTGATAGTTTATGGATGATGCTCACTTTCCTCTTGTATGTGATCATTTGTGTTCATGAAATGTCATTTTCAAGAATTATATTAGTTGAGACATTTTGATATTGAGGTCTCTTTAGGTAATTGACTTGAGGTTTTGTTTTTCGTCTTTAGCTTTGAGGTCTTGTGTGCCTTTGCGTCTTTTCCTTTGTTTGTATTTTTGTCTTTTTTTTTTTCTTATTGTTTTTGTCTTGTTTATGTTCCCTTGTATATTTTTGAGTGAGTTAAGATCCTAAGATTGGTGGCTTAGTTCCTCAAAATTAGCAATATCTTATCCTCTTTGTGATTTTGCTCCAAATTCCTCATGTTCTTCTCTCTTCTTCTACTTTACCGTGTGTATTTACGTAAGATCATACTCCTGCTAAAGAGGGTACTAAATGTAACATCCTAAAATTGCAACCCTTGCATTTTTCATCGTATTTTGGGCCCTCACCTTATCGGTCTCACCCCATGCTTGATCAGGACTTGTTTTTTGTCTTCCCTATGCAACCGAACTTCATTTTTCACCTTGCAACTTGCATGGCCACCTTGATCCTGCCCCAAAATAGGGTAGGACCAAGGCATGGTGCCCTGGTCCCCGCTAGGACCAGGGTGTGGCACCTTGGGATCCCCTAAAGGGGACCTATCTTGGCTCTTCTCCCTTTGGACTTATCTCAAATATGAGCGAGAAATAAACCCCTATGTCAGCCTCTATAAAAAAATTCAATATTTGACAATAGGCAAGTATATAAGAAGGTCTTCCCCTCTCAATTGGATATACATTCACGAAAGCAGTATTGGATCTCAAACATTCAAGCATTCATCATCAAACATTCTTCAAGGCTGCATATTCTTCATCTATCCATTGGGGCAACATTACTTCATTCACTTGCAAGAATGTGTGTGTGTTAAGGTTTTGTCATGTTCATGCCATTTCATACAACATATGTGATTACATTCAAGAAGCAAAGCATCATTATCATTTATTGCAGATCTGAAGGTATACCTTTCCATTATTTATTTTAGGTATTTGTAGTATTTTATTCAAGGTTGATTCCTAACCAGGGTTTGACTTAGGAAAACCCCTATTCCCAACCCCTTTCTTCTTCTTTCTGTGTGCAGGAAATAGGTGCGCAACTGTACTTCTAGAATTAAGCTTTATTTGCGGAGACAGAAAAACCCTTTTCAATGCATAGAAAGTACCTACAGGTAACTGTAGGCACTACGGCCCCGCAGTGTACCTAAAAGTAACCGCAGGCATTGCGGCCTCGCAGTGTACCTGTGGATATTTGCAGGCCCTGCGATGACCACAGGGTACCTGCAAGTACTGCACTGTGGCCTGTGGGCTTGTTTTTCTTTGTCTTTTTTAATTTGAAAACATTTTAATTTATGTTTTTTAAATAATAAAAAAAAAATGAATTAAGTTTTTTCTTTAATAATTTTTATTAAATTTTTTTAATATCATTTTTTCCAAAAATGGCTTATAATAAACTGTTTTTATTTAGATCTTTAAAATCTTTTAAAAACAAAAATATCATGGAATAAGTCAAATTGGGAACACAAGTTTTTCTTGTCACTTCATACCTGTCTTGCAGTGCTTCCAACCAGTAGTCAAGGAGGGGGAGGTTCGATTTGCTCCTTTATATCTCTTGGCCACATCCCAATCAAAGGCATCTTTTTAAGCAGTATTCTACAGGGCTTCTTGATGGCATCATTTTCATATTTCTAGATTTGCACTATCATGTTGTATGCTCTTGCATGAGCAATTTTGTACTCGCATTATCATAAAGTGTCACACCTCTTTGTATATTGTCATTGTTGACTATTTGATGTAATCCTCTTGTACATATAGATTAGGAATATCTTATGAGACTTGGTGCATGGCTCCAGTTGAGACTTAGATTGTACACATTTGTGCATAGCTCCCATAAGACTTAGATTGTACTAGTATTTTTGCCATTTATGAGTATCCAGATGATTCTCAAAGCAGGTTGTCTCCATGCCTGATCTTCATTTTTTTGCAGCAAGTGATTCATCGTCATCGACTTGGTACCTGGTTTTGTCCCACTTTGACATTATTGGTGAAGCATTGGCTCTCTTTCTTCCTAATGGGAAGACATTTTGGTCAACATCATTGGACCATCTTTGCAGGAGATTTTACATTGAGGGGGGGCTTCATGGTCTCTTCTTCTCTCTTATTCATCATTGAGAGCATTGTGTGCTTTCATCATCTCTCTTTTGGGGGGAATTTTTTTCCCATGTGGTTTTTCTCTCTTTCCCCTCTTTATGGGAGATTGCATTTGCATTTGTACATGGGTACCTAACATGGCCTCATATCTGGGACCCATATTGCATTGCTTAGTTTCATTGTAGACTTAAGTTCATTCCCCTAAGTTGCACTTAAGGGGGGTATTGGTATAAATAATTATTCATCTTGGATATTGTTACACCTTACTTAAGTTTACTTAGGAAATGCATTTTATAGTAGTTTGGGTATGAGACACTTGGGCATTTGTGCCACATTGGGATAGTGTGTGTAGGAGAATTTCTACCTTTTATGGTGTTGATCTTGTTACTACTCTATCATATCCACTTATTATGGAGTGATAATTCCACCTTCGGTGGGTGATCCACCTCATGTGGAATATTTTATTGTTTCTCCTACCTACCCACACCTATTTCCTACCTATCATTGTTTCTTATTGAGCCACATGTCATGTTTGTGTACTCACATATCCATATTGCCTTACCTATATAAGTAGGCTCATCTATATTGTATGTAACAACTTTTGATGATCCAGTTGATCATTATTTTCATCTTGATAGAATACAGTTTATTCCTATCATACATTTTGTTCTCTCTTATTTCTACTTTCCATTTCCTCTTGATCTTGGTAAAATCTCACAATAACAATGGAGTAGAGATAGGCATGGGTTAATTTTTATATAGTTAATAAAACTTTGTTAGCTGACCTACTATGTTTAATCTCAAATAAACTACTTAAGTATTATCACCAAGATTATGTAGTATATCTCTATACCAAGATATTAATGATTATGTTGTTAGAAATGTCAGCATAGTATAGTATTGCAATAAACAGAGTTGTTATAAATTTTTAGTTGAATTTTTGGCCATGATAGATTATATTTAGCCTAGTTTAGGATCAAGAGTTAGTGGTATCGCAACACTCATCTCCACCCCCAAGGGAGAAGGGATATAGAAATATATTGAATGGTTTGACTTAGAATCAACTGCCCAAGTAGATAGTGCTATGCATCCAAACAACAAAATTAGGAGAGGAAGGATCTTGATATAAATATAGATCAAGTAGAAAGGGAAATAGAAGAATTGATTGAATACAAAAGAAAATACTAAAACAATCCAACCAAGTCAAGAGAAGAAAACATTGTGGCAAAAGGAGACCCCAAAGTGGTGAAGGTAAGATACTATTGTGATGGAAAGGTGGTAGCTCAAGTTGTGGAGACCCTATCAAAGTTCTAAGATTGTTCCCTATAAATTTTATAGAAATGGAATGAATCAAGTTGGAATTAGGGGTAATGAAGATCCAACTAAAGAAAGGAACTAAATCTATCCAGAAAAGACCTTACAAATTGAATCCTAACATGACGAAGAAGGTGAAAACATAATTGGATAAGATGTTATTTGTCAAAATTATCAAACTAATGGATGATACAAAATCAATAAGCCCCATGGTGATATAGAATAACCATATTAGAGAAATAAGGATCTATGTCAATTTTAGGATTTGAATAAAGTTTGCATACATGATCCATTTCCTACCCCATTTAAACAATAAATTTTGGAATGAATAGTAGGAATAGAGATATATTCATTTACCAATGGCTTCTCTAGATATCACCAAACTAGGATAAGGAAAGAACACTAGATAAAAAAATCTTTTTCTATAGAATGGGGTTCATAGTGATGTCATTTGGACTGAAGAACGCTCTTGTAGTGTTTAACTGGATAATGACCAACACTTTTAAAGATTTCATACAATATTTTCTATAAGACTACTCTGACGATTGGAAAATATATGGATTCGCTAAGGATCACAAACAAGTACTCTACGTGATGCTAAACACGTGAAAAAGTATGCGGGTATCATTAGACCTAAAGAAATGTATGTTTACTCTACCCTTTAGGACCTTATTATGACATATTATATGCAAAGAGGGATTGTTGGTAGATCATATAAGGGTTTCTCTGATACTCAACTTAAGACCACCTAATAGTGTGCCAATAGTCAAGACACTTTTGGGCTATACTGGATATCGCACGGAGTTCATAAGGGATATGTTAGTATTGTTGTGCCTCCAGAATAACTTTTGATGAAGAAGAAGGGGTGGGGTATTTCTTTGAATGAGAAACCTCACAAAATATTTGATACCTTGAAGAATAATATTGTAGAGGCACCAATTCTTATGTTCCTAGGATGGAATTCTCCTTTTCATGTTCATGTAGATGCTTTTGGTATAACCAAAGGAGTAGTGCTAGCCCAAACCAAAGGGGAAAAAAACCATCATGTCACCTTTATTAGTAGGAAATTGTCTTTAATGGAGAAGAATGATGCCACCACTAATAGGGAGGAATTTATTTGAAATATGTGCAATATGTTGTCATTGATGTCAACCTATCATTTTTGTATATAGATTGATTGATATAGTTGAAGAGGTTGAGAAATGGTTTAAGACTAGCATGTTTGAGACACTAATGAAGACACGGTATCAGTATGTTTTATGACAATAAGGTAGTCAACAAGACCATGCAAATTTATTAATGACTATAAGACAATCCAAAAATATGGTATAGCCATAATTAAGTTAGTAACACATTGATCATGCTTTGAATGAGTTATGTAATCACTTACACTATTTTCTACTTGTTTCAAGGATTTAGATGATTAACAATTCAGTCCTAGTTTATGGTTGTGTATTTGAAAAAAATGGTCTAAGGCGTAAATAGTGCACTTCCTAACACAAAATCTTTGAATTTTGGTCTACATTCCTCCGCTTTGCAGCATTTAGCCTTGTAGTTCTATATTTATATTTGTTTATCACAAAGGATGTCATTTCTAGGTCTTCATATCATAACAGTTTCTATAGTAAGAGTTATAATTCATTGCTCTCTAGATTCTACTCTAACAAATTTCATCTATGCACATTTGAGATACTCATGAAAACTTGGGGATATGATCAAAGAGGTATAAGGATTCATCCATGCACATTTGAGATGATTTTATGTACTATAGTATAATATCAAAAGAGTTAATGTGTAATAGTCTATCAGGGGTGCTCTATTTTCATCAATTCAGTGTGTTTCTCTACTTTCATAAGCACATAATGATCTATTTTTAGATTATGGTTTTAGAGACACTATGCATAGGCTACAATACTCATATCTTGATCCACATAGTGTTCTTGGTCTCTCCCCTATTGCACAAAGGTGTACAGTTGACAGGTTTGGTAAAGTTGTTGTTGTCAAACTAATAGTCTTGTTTTACTTCTCTTGTAGTTGATCCTAATCAGTTATACTTTCTTTGGAGGATGTGTTGTAATTATTTAGGGTCTAGTTATTCATTTGGTTGGTTTACAACTCAATCTATTTCATTATGCATGTATTTGGTGTTGGCCTATGTAGTATCACATGTTTCATCTAAAGGTCACCTTGGAGCCGACCTAGTTAGAGTTTTGAGATGTTGTGGAGGGTATATATAGAAGACCAAACCATTTAGTGGTGAGTATAAAGTAAGTCAAATGTAGTGAATGTACAAAAAAGAGACTGCAGCATCAACATATGTAAAATGCATTTTTTATAGTAGTTTAAGTTCATATTTTTTATTGTCAGATGTAGAATGGGAAAGATTTAATGTGCTTGATGTATGTAGAATAGTATATCTAAACTTTTGTAATATTTATAATTTACTTGTGATTTTTTTTTTGGAACCCATTCAAAAGTAGTTTCTTTAAATAAGGTGGCATTAGGATTGTTGAAAGTTTCTTTCTTATTCTTCTTTGGAGTATAAAGAAGAAATGTTCCATGTTTTCACATATATGAAGGAATGAGATTATCTTTATCTTGCTTTATTGATAGAGAAAAAGGATTATAAATTTGTTTTAGGAGTATTAGATGGAAATGAAGAGGGCTTCATATGCTCCTTATTTTACCTTTCTATTAACTTTTTATCAATTTTGTCATTTATATTTCTTTGGTATAATTAATAAATTCAATATTTATGATCATAATAAATAGCTATACAATGCTCCTCACTCTTACAATCATAACATAATTTTGAAGTATGATGTGACTTGACTCTAAAATATAATCATAATCATTTGAAACATTTGGAAACATTTCGAATATTCAAAATATTGCAGTCATCATGAGAAATATTATATTAGTAATGTGTTATTAAAAAATCCAAATTTAATCATTATATCATTACAATCATATAGAAAATTATTGAAGCATTTTTATCAATATATAGTATAGTAATAGAAAATTCCGAAAGACGTGCCTCCCCACTAGGGGACACCATAAAAATACTATGAAGTGTATAAAAATGTATATGGTGTACAAAAGCTCCCAATCACAACAAATAATATTAGATGGATTAACATTTAATAGATTTTTCTCATGTTATGTAATTTGCAACCACCTTATATGTTCTAAATTTCATGATGGTATGATGTTAAAAAATATGCTTGATATGTGTAGAAACATAAAAATAACCTGTGATATTGTTTTTTGTATTTGTGGAGTTAGATTCATTTGTTCTTTTTGAATATTTTTTATTTTTCTTTGGAACCCATATAGAAGTACTACCTTTAAAAGAGGTGCTAATGGGATTACTAAAAGTTATTTTCTTATTCTTCTTTAGATCAAAAGAATGAAATCATCATTGATTTGGCACATATTAAGTAATGAAATTATGCTATTATATCTTTATTAGTGGGTGACAAGAGTTATGAGTTCATTATTTTGCTCAAGTAGTATTAGCAGGCAATAAAGATGGCTTCATTTTCTACTTATTTTCCCTTTTTATTTTTTCTTGTTTCTTTTGTTGCACACACATTTTTTATAATTAAGAATTCTACCTTTGGTTTCATAAGGATTTTCTCTTTGACACTCCTTTCCTTTACAATCTTAATACATGTCTTTGAGAGTGACAACATGATTTTTTCAAGTATGTAGTTGACTTGATAATAGGTACATATTTATCTCTCATCACTATTATAGTTTTCTATTGAAAAATATATTCTAGGTGTTGATGTATCATAGATGATATAACATTTAATTACAATAATTAAGCTCTTCCAAGTAAAATAAAAAATCTACCCAATGAATAAATGATATGTAAAACTTCATCTAGCACCTAGTAACCCATGTCAAGAGGAAAGACAATACTCTCTAAAGTGTCCACATGAGTGACACTGGTTATATTTAGAGAAACACATAAATATTTGTATTTGTTTGATGATAAATTTTTAATTATATTGATTATTTGTTGCATATATTATACTTTAGAGTCGTAATTGTCACCGAGACAATTTACACCTCATGTTTGTGCCCCTACTTTAGCGTGTCTCCCCCTCATCACCTATTTAGGTCCAATTTGTGTTAATTCTCTAGTTTTGATGTCATATACACCTTCCAATTGATTTCTTGGAGGAGTATCCTTCTCCTAGGGTTAAATTAAGGTCCCTAACTGAGAAGGACTAGGGCGCTAGGTTCATGTTCCTAGGACTAGAGTGTTCAGCACCCTGGTCCCCGTTTGTTGGACCCTGTTTTGAAATAGGAGAAGGGCCCTATCCCTTCGATGGGAAATTAATTTTGTGGCTCCACATGACCATTGGAGGTTGGCCTAATCGGTAATTGACCTAGATATCTCTATATAAAGACATTAATCAATTCATTTCAATCCCACTTCTCCATCTCTAAGAAATCTAGCATTCTTCCATCCATGAAGCATTCATTCAAAGGTCTTCAAGCCTACATATTCTTTGTTCAACCATTGTGGAGCAAAATTACATCTTCGTATGCAAGCATGTGTGTGTGATTAGGGTTTTTTCATGTCCATGCTATTTCATACAACATATGGGATCACATTCAAGAAGAAAAGCATCAACATCAATAATTTTAAATATGAGGTATATCTTTCCATTGTTTATTTCATTATTCATATTATTTTACTCAAGGTTAATTCCTAAATCAGGTATTAAATTAGGCAAACCCCTACTCTCAACCATTTTACCTCTTTTTTTGTGTGTAGAAAATAAGTATAGAGTTGTGATTTTCAGGATCAACATTATTCACAGAGATGAACAAGTTCCCCTTTAGATAGAGAAACGTTTGGACAACTAGAGTGGCAGGCATTCCGATCCCGACAATTCAAGTTGAACTTTTGAAAACAAGTCCGAACATTCAAATATTGCTCATATCTAGGTTTGTGTCTTCGTTTGACAATTGTAGCTCACTGTTTATGCTTGACCTCCTTAATTTCAGCACATTTACCCTAATTTCAGCATCTTTACAATTCAACTCAAAAAGAAGGTATCAAATTCCAACCAGTAAATCTAATCAAAATTCTCAATGCTTCCTTTGATTAGATTGAGGCTATATCTATAGGAATCGCCCCTCTTTATTGTAATTGGTCCCTAAGTAAATATTAAGGATTTTACTACATCTAGTGGTGGAAACCCTAATTTTTCACCATTACATACACTAATTTCCTAGTGTATATGGTGAAAATGGATAACAATAATAATGATATTGAAAGGCTAAATGAATTCAACCACAAAACCCTAGCCTAACAACAACAAAGATCCACCATAACATATGAAGATTACCTAAGACAATGCAAATCAAATGAAATCACAAAGATTATACCATCACATGTCCAATAGGATTTTGATCTCCATTCTTCCTATCTCCATTGATCTTGCTTGATATATTTGCTCTCAGATTTTATGTGCACAAGAGCTCAACAAATAATAGAATGTGGTTGCAAATAGGATCGCATATGCCAAGTAGTCAATTGATCAAGTAGCTAGGGTTTGATAATGAAAGAAGCATCTCCTTATATAGAAGACACTATATGAAATGGAGGGATAAGATTGAGAGGTGTAAATTGAGGTCGGCTATGATTAGAGGGTAGGTAAAAGAAATAATAAAATAATGAAAGGGGTAGGTAGTGTATGAATTAAGAGATGAATGACATGTGTCATGGGTAGAAAAGGTTAATGAATTAATTAAATAAATAAAAATTTATTTAATTAATAGAAGAAGTGAGATCAATTAAATAAATAAGATATTTATTTAATTTAGGAAAAGGGATAATTTAAATAAATAAATGTATTTATTTAAATGAGAAATAAGGCTAGAAAAGGATAAATGAATTAATTAAATAAATAAAGATTTATTTAATTAATAGAATAATTAAGCTTAGATAATTAAATAAATAAAATATTTATTTAATTAGACTGGACAATTTTGGGTGTCTACTTTTTGCCCCTCTTTGAGACAATGTGGCTTGTCGTGTTGTTTCAAAGAAGATAAGATGAACTGATATAGAGTTGCCCCAAGATGGGAATAATATGCCCCCTCAAGAGATTGGATGAAAAAATGTCTGAAAAGATCGCAGACAATCTCTCGATAAGAAAGATGAGATAGAATGGACTGACCGGATAAAGTGACAAAGTCATGGGATAATGAAGACTGACTCAGGAAACGAGGGCTACGACTAGGGCTAGGGCAGTCTATAAGATAGACCACAAGGGAAATACATCCTCATTGTCATCCACACATCCATGAGAGCAGAGTGCAGAGCGAAAATAGAGCAGCAACAATCAGCAGCGATGGCCTTTGTTCATAGATTCGACCGCGTTCGCCGATTTCAGAGGCCAGCAGAGGTAGGAGAGCCGGTAAGTACCACAAAACCTCCTCGTAATTTGATGCATTTATTATTGGCATTAATGCATGCTAGATAGGGTAATAAATGCACTTAGAATAGGGTCCAAAAAAATGTCAAAAACACCTAGGCACATCTGCATTGGTGCCAGGTGCGTCTATGCTCACAAGGCGCATCTATGTTTGTGCCAGGTGCGTCTATGTTGAAAAACGCATCTGTGCAAAATGCGGCCGCGTCTGTGATGTGTAGGCGTGTCTATGCCAAGAAGGCATGTTTGTGTCACCTAGGTGCGTCTGTGCAGAGCATAGACACGTATGTGTCTTTCAGGTGCGTCTGTTTGAAACAGGCGCATTTATGTAGTCTTCAAGCGCGTTTATGTCAAGAAAGTGTGTTTGTGTCCAAAAATGTGAATTTGTATCTTCTAGGTCAAATCAACAGTTATGTGATAAACATACGCTGTCGATTGGATAAGCTGCTAAGAGGATACACTCAAGCAGGTCCTCTAGGGAAAACCAGGATAACAAATAGGGCTAGGATTGACAATTTTGTGATAGAACATACGTTGCCAATTAGGAAACTTCTCAAGAGGATTCACTCAAGTAGAGGCCCTAGGATAGGATAGATCAAGGCACTTTGTGATGAATAGTGAGTACCAAGATATAGTACTTTGTGATGAACGGGGAGTACTAAAATATGAGCAGCACTTTGTGATGAACAGTGAGTGCAAATGTGAGCAGCACTTTGTGATGAACAAGGAGTGCAAATGTGAGCAACACTTTGTGATGAACAAGGAGTGCCACACACGTAGTACTTTGTGATGAACAGGGAGTACTACATAAATAGCAACACTTTGTGATGAACAATGAGTGTCACTAGGATAGATAGCAACATTTTGTGATGAACAGTGAGTGTCACTAGGGTAGAATGCCATATGCACTTAGATAAAATGTAGCATTTTGTGATGAACATTGAATGCCATGATGACTAACATGATTGATTTGCTTGACTGCAGGAGTATTTGCCTATGTTGGAGTCACGGGAGAGATTCCCATCGACTCAGAGATTGCGGCCTGAGCTGACCTTCGAGGACCGAATGGCTATTGAGGCTATGGGTCTAAGACATATTCTTTATGTGCCTGAGTTTTGGGCGAACATGGGACTACTGACTGCACTGGCGGAGAGATGGCACTCTGAGACTTGTACGTTTCATTTACTAATAGGTGAGATGATAGTCACCCTCGAGGATGTATACAGGATTCTGGGGATACCGATCGATGGAGAGTTGATTCTGTATGATCAAGATGGAGACAGGGAGGCCCTAAGACGAGTGTTCCAGGACCCAGGATTGGAGATGAGGGCTGGTCATGTGGCTTGGGACACCATGACAGCTACAGGATTAGTGCTGCCAGCAGTGATAGGAGGAGCGATCAGTGGGTTCTTGTGTCCTGATAGAGTGACATGAGGGTTGGCTGTGGGCTAGGGAGGTGCATTAGAGACACTGGTGACACAGCACACCAGATATGCTTAGGGACCGTGTGTGCTAGCACACCTGTATTACGAGCTACATCAGTTTGTGTACCATGGGTCAGTGGGATTGGGCTACGGGGTCACATTGTTACAAGTGTGGGCCTATGAGCATCTACCAGTGATGAGACTGATACATTTTAGGGGCAGATGTCACAGATGCAGTTTTGTACACTTGTACGACATGATCACTTCGCAACCATGGATTGGCAGGTTAGAGCACTGGCGGTGGGTGATTGATGACATTGATATGGTCATATGGAGACCATACCTTGGATGTGAGCAGTGGGAGGATGATGCAGTAGAGCTGCCCTACACCTTTTGAAGCAGGTATCTGATTGGGCGGACACCCTATGTGCTAGAGAGGCAGTTAGTGGACAGGGTGGGTAGGCAGTTTGGCAAGATTCAGTGAATGCCATGGGGTTCAGGCATGTATACACAGACTGTTAGGGATCAGACGCATTTTGGGTCTTTATTATCATATGATCAGGCTGTTACATAGCTCATAGAGATGATACCCCTACCCTGGGACATGTGGCTAGAGATCGAGGATGCCGACATGGATGCCGAGTACACAGCATACTAGGCTGAGCATCCATTCCCATGCCTGATGGATCTAGGAGAGCTACTAGATGGAGATGGTGGTGGGGATGGGGATGATGATGGACATGATGGAGGCAGAGGTCGACGGAGGAGGAGGGGGGCAGTTGGAGAGAGGAGGGTGGCACCATGGAGGGAGGGTGGAGAGGACAAGTAGGCTCAGGTGGTGAGGGGTCACGATGGATTACTGCTACAGGTGCTAGTAGCACAGGGTCCCAAACAGGTGCAAGTACAAGGATAGATACAGGGATAGGCACCAGTATAGGCATAGGCAGAGGGGCAGGCACCCGTACAGGGGGAGCCACAGGCAGAGCCACAGGGGGCTGATGAAAAGGAGGATGAGCTGACGGAGCTGAAGGAGATCTGCCAGGGATAGGCAGATGAGATCCAAGACCTGGAGAGGGATAGGCTCAGGAGGCGGCTCAGAGATATTGAGCGGGAGCGAGATCAGGCCATTCAGTGCTACACAAAGGCTGAGATAGCACTGAGGGCTAGGAGGCAGGCGGCAGAGGACACAAGGGCCGGATATGCCTACGTTCTACAGGTAGGGGAGGAGATCAGTTACTGGCAGGATCTCTAATATGGTGCGGTGCTAGCTAATCAGCGAGTGAGGAGCTTCCATAGACCATCACGGACAGCGACAGCTACGGGAGGGAGTTAGAGGAGGCAGGCATCTAGTGGTGGGGCTATGGGTCCTCCTCCACCACCAGATAGAGGGGATAGGAGGGATGATCCTGGGGTAGGTCCTTCGAGGGCTCAGATTCCATCGAGGCCAAGCGGCTCCGAGGGAGGGAGTTCATCATAGCCGTAGAGGGCTCCCTATGTATTAGTATTGTATCATTTTTGTATGATGATGTAGACACCTTCAGGTGATTGTAGCCATATGATTTTTGACATCATTGTATCATGACACTTTATATATATATATATGAGATGATTCATCTTTGCAGCAGCTATATGTATGTGTACCTATGTGATGAGATGTTCTTATGTGATGCTTATGATATGGATGCAAATATGTATATGATGCAATGCAATATATTTTTTTGTTCTTTTATGTTTTATATGTGTATGCATGATGCAAATGTGAATATATGTAATCCAGATGATTATGATAATGCAAATGTAAATTGTGCTAACAGGTGTTGTGTGCAGGATGTGATGCAGTTGTGATATCAATATGTATGTATGAAATGCTTATATGTGGTAATGCAGGTGCAAACTACATGAAATGCAAATATTTTTGGTTTGTCATTATACTCAATCATGTGATAGTAGGCTACGCGGACTCGAGAAGGACGATGAAAGTCAATCTAGAACATGGGATGGAAGAGAGAAGATGTGAAAGTGAAAGAGCCTCTTGTGCGTTATCATCATTGAGCTTTATTATGGCAAGTAGGTTATGACAATCGAGGCATATGTTCGACCCAGAAAGTCATTGTACCTGTTTGCATGGAGATAAGACAGTCACAAACAAGGAATTCCCCAGTTCACACTAGAATCTCAATGTCCTCATATCCTTGGACAAGTCATAGCATTACTAAAAGACAATCCACAGACTGCAAATAAAAATAGGTGACGATACCCCATCCTCGCCTTTCTAGTCAAAGACATCTTGGAGATAGAATCTCTAGTCAGAGACATCCTGGAAAAGCTAAAAGACATGTCACCAACAGATAAAATCAAAAGAAAACCAAGACTAAACACCAACATCCACTGTAGTCCTCAAGTTTAGTGTCTCTTGTCACTTGTATAAGTCTTATTTGATCATGGTCACAATGTTTACTTTCACAAAAAGGATAGATAGCACTGAACCATATGTTGTCTGAGTCTGTTGAAAGATTTGATTTGTTGAAGCCCGTTGTTGTTGCTATGTCTCATCTGAAATTGACTGAATCCATGAAACTGATACTTTATTGTGAAGAAGACGGAACTTTATTGTGGATTGGCAATACAGATGCTGCTTTATTGTGAATTGTGCGCGGATAGACTGAAGGA
Organism: Cryptomeria japonica; assembly: GCF_030272615.1. Lineage (NCBI taxonomy): Eukaryota > Viridiplantae > Streptophyta > Pinopsida > Cupressales > Cupressaceae > Cryptomeria > Cryptomeria japonica. The sequence goes on from NC_081411.1 coordinate 240,475,084, forward strand.
CGCTGGAAGAAACTGTACTCCTCAGAACATGTGATGTTCTTAGTTCCACACCCATCACTAGATGTAGGATTTGCCTTAGCCATAGATAGGATCTGATTTATTATGGATGGAAAGGGAGGTGAAAAGGGAGGTGTATTATGAATGGCTAACCAATCTTGGCTAGATCAATAACAAGCCATAATGGGAATGGGTAAGTTTATTATGAACGAATAGGTTGTGAGTGTGTGCAAAGTGAAAGGGTGAAAGTGAATCCTGAAGGAGGGAGGAGCAATGTCTCTACGCATGGTGCTGGTGACCCAGTTTTCACCATGGTACTTGCCCAGGGCGCCACCGAAGTGGTTTTCACCATTGGACGAAATTATTTCTCTTTACTTTTTTTGATTTTTCAATGTTTTTTGTGTCACAAGGCGCCTGTTTGCCAGGTTTTCACCAAGTAACGATTTCTTTTGTTTTATAATTTTTTTTTTGTATTTTTGAATTTTTTGATTTTTTTGTATTTTTGAAATTTTTTATTTTTTTATATTTTTTGAAATAGGATATTCCAAAGAGCTATGTGTAGAACCTGCAAAGATGCATGTTGTTGATAGGATCCTCCAAAGGTTCACCTTCTGTAGTTGAGAGCTGATATGCCCCAGATCCATATGCTGTTGTGATGATGTAAGGACCAAGCTAGTTTGGTTCGAACTTGCCCTTCTTCTCTCTGTCTTGCTGATTTTTGGGGTTTTCTTTGAGAACCAAGTCACCTACCTCAAATGTGTGAGGCTTGACCTTGTGATTGTAGCTGCGACTCATTCATTGTTGGTAAGCCTTTAGATGATTAAAAGTAGTTTGTCTTCATTCATCCAGTAGTTCAAGCTCTTGTAAGTGAGAGACCCTATAGTCTTCATCACTGATGATGTTTTGCAAAGAGACCCATAAAGAGGGTAGCTCGACCTCAATAGGCAAGATGGCTTCAGTGCCATAGACAAGTGAATAGGGTGTAGCTCCTGTAGGTGTGCAGACACTTGTGTGGTAGGCCCAAAGTGTAGGATTAAGTTGGATATGCCAATTACGGCCAGCATCGTCGACTGTCTTTTTTAGGATTTTAAGGATTGTCTTATTAGACGCCTCAGCTTGACCATTACCTTGGGGATAATATGGCGTGGAGAAACAATGGGAAATATGGAAGCAATCACAGAGTTCATGAACATCCTGGTTTTTGAAGGGACACCCGTTATCAGTGATAATGGAAACAGGAATACCATATCGGCAAATCATATAGTTGAGGATGAACGTAGCAATCTATTTTCCAGTGACTTGTGTGAGAGGCATGGCTTCAATCCATTTTGTGAAATACTCTGTGGTAGTGCTAATGAATTTATGACTATTGGAAGAAGGAGGTTGAATCTTTCCTATGAGATCGAGTCCCCACTGACAAAAAGGGCCAAGGAGACGCAATTGGTTGAAGTTCTTGTGCTGGCGCATGTATGAGGTCTCCATGAATTTGACATTACTTACATTTCTTGACAAACTGATATGAGTTTTTTTCCATATTGGGCCAGTAATATCCAGTCCTGATGAGTTTCTTAGCTAAGGTAGGACCACTAGCATGTGGACCACATATCCCTTCATGTACTTCACATAATGCAATCTGAGCTTCGTCGCTTTCTAAACATCTAAGAAGAGTGTCATCTAGACCTCGCCGGTATAGGATATCAGCTAAAATGACATATCGAGAGCATTGGATAATGAAAGTGCGACGTTGGTTATTTGATAGATCATGAGGTAGGGTATTGTCACGAAGGTATGTGAAAATGGAACCATATAACTGGGACTCGGGACCGACAACACATATCATCTCAGTAGGAATGATTTCATATGAAGGAACCAAAAGGTTATCCACCAAGAACTCATAACGGGTCTCATTTGGAGGTAGATCAATCAGTGAAGCAATTGTAGCCATGGCATCTGCGGCGCAATTCTGCTCTCTTGGTATCTGCTCAAAATCTATCTTTTTGAAGTGTTATTTCAGGTCATCCACCATTTGTTTGTAAGGCATTAATTTTTCATCTTTTGTTTGGTAATCATTAGTTGCTTGATGGATTACAAGTTGAGAGTCCGCAAAAACATGAAGTTCCTAGATCTTCCACTGAACTGCAATCCGTAATCCAGTTGTTAATGCCTCATATTCCACTATATTATTAGTGCAAGAAAATGACAAGCGGTATGATTTTGGTATAGAATCCGCTTGAGGAGTTATAAAGAGGATGCCAGCTCCTGCCCCATGCTGTGTGTATGAGCCGTCAAAGTATAGTTGCCATGGTTTTGCATGTGACATTGTTAAAATGGATTCATCTGGAAATTCTGAACTTAGAGGAACATCATCTAGCATGGGAGCATCTACTAATTGATCTGCGATGGCTTGTCCTTTTATTGCTTTTGTATCCACATACTCGATGTCGAATTCACTCAGGATCATTACCCATTTGGCTAGCCGCTCAGTAAGTGTCGATTTATTGAGAAGGTATTTCAATGGATCGATTCTTGCAACCAACTTAGTCTTATGAGTGAGAATGTAATGTCATAATTTCTGCGAAGCAAAGACCACGGCGGGACATGCATGCTCAATTGGTGTGTAGTTTAGCTCATATCCCACCAATGTGCGACTGATATAGTACACTGCTTTTTCCTTTCCCTCAGCAATTTGTTGTGCTAAGAGTGCCCGCAGTGCTGTTGGAGTAGCTGATATGTATAGTAACAGAGGCTGATCTAGAACTGGTGGCATCAAAACTGGCGGATTCAGAAGATAATCTTTGACTGTCTGGAAAGCTTGTTGATAGTTATCATGGCATTTGAATTTGATGTTTCTATGTAGCAGGTGCTAAAAAGGATTAAACTTATCTGCAAGTTGTGCTATGAATCTTCATATGGACTGGAGTCTACCTTGTAAAGACCGAAGTTGACTGATATTTCTTGGTGGTTGCATCTCCAAGATGGCCTTGACTTTTGCTGGATCATCTTTGATTCCTCTTTTGGATATAATGAATCCTAGGAGCTTCCCGGAAGTTACTCGAAAAACACATTTCTTGGGGTTTAATCTTACTTTGTATTTTTCCAACCAATCAAAGACAACTGAAAGTATGTCCAAATGTGTATTTCTATCTATTGATTTTCCCAAGAGGTCCTTGACATAATCTTCCATGGTTACGTGCATGAGATCATGAAAGATAGTAGTCATGGCTCTTTGATATGTAGCACCTATATTTTTTAGCCCGAAGGGCATGACATTCCAGAAGAAAGTTCCCCAAGGACAAGTGAATGATGTTTTATGTTGATCCTCGAGCGCGATCTTTATTTTATTATAACCAGAGAATCCATCCATCAATGATAACATTTCATGACCTACTGTGAGATCAACAATCAAGTCAATATTTGGTAAGGGGAAGTCATCCTTTGGACAAGCTTTGTTGATGTCTCTAAAATCTATACATATTCTGATGCTACAATCTGGTTTATTGACAGACACTAAGTTGGAGATCCATTCAGGATAATCAATTGGGCGTATGAATCTGACATCCAATAATTTCTCAAGTTCTACTTTGACTAGTAATGCCACTTGTGGATGCATCTTTCTTAATTTTTGTTTCACTAGTTTTGCCCCCGGTTTAACTATCAAATGATGCATTACCAAATCTGGATCTAATCCAGGCATATCAGCATATGACCAGGCAAAGTTGATTTGTCATTCTTTGAAGAAACTTATGAATTTTGACCTTTCTGACTCTGTCAACAATTGAGCCAGGAATATGTTGTGTGGAACCTCTTCTGTACCAATGTTTGTTTTGATAGTCTCCTCTACCAACATGGATGACTTTTCCTCATATGATGCTAAGAGAATGTCGAGCCTTCCATCTTCAGGTGCCTCAGAGAGGTTTTCGCCATCAGATACGTCCTTTCTTTTTACTTTTTTGGGGTCAGACAGTGCCACAGTGTGGTTTTCGCCATAAGACCCTTGGTTTGTTCTTATTTTCACATTTTTACGACTGGAAGGTCTGACACCCTCACCAAAATATGCCACGCTATTGAGTTCTATAGTGTATCCCGCTTTATGGTCCCCAGGGGGAAGATCATCTTGTATGCCAAGATAGTCAATAAAAGCTTCATCATTTTGGAATGTGTGAAATTGTGCAGGTCCTTCATGATCCCAGTCAATGAGTTGGTGGTGAACAAGGGGAAGGCCTTTAATGTCTTCGAAGTTAGCAGGGCTAAGAGTGAAGATGCAGTTATATTCGAGTATGTCAAGGTAATTATCGAGGTCATCGATGGCACTCTCCTCATCAGTCTCGATCATGAACGAATCCAAATTATCATCACTAGTAGCACATTCTGGGATAGGTGTTCTCATCCTATGTGATTTCAACCTAGGACCTTGAGACAAGGACTGTGTGGAATCATCATGGGTTGTTTCTTGACCAACTTTGAACCTTTTATAAAATTCCTCTTCTTCTATGGGTTCAACTAGCTCTCTGAATGTCTCGGTGAGCTTGTAGTCACTGGAGGATTTATCTGAACCCCATTCCCATTCATTGGAGTCTGTGGAATAGCGACCCTCTTGTTGAATTTTGGTAGCTTTGATTTGTAAGGCTTCTTCTGTCCTTTGAGTGTGAACCCTAGAAGTCAAGAAACCAAGTCCCTTCGAGCATTCCCTTTTGAAAGTCAATTCAGGTTGTAAAGGTTCAATGATGCCTTCCTTTCATAACCCAAGAGGGATTTTTCCATCATACCCAAATTTTTGTAGGATCTTGAAGCCTTTGCCATATTTCTCACATGGTAGACTGATGTGATCTTGTGTGTCATCTTCAATGTCTTTGTAAAGCATTTTGTATAAGTCTTCCTCTTATAGTTCACCCAATCTTTGAAAGTTAGTAGGGTCCCATTTGAGTACCATGATGGATACTTGCTTGTTAGGATGTGGTCTTCCATATTCTTTTGGGGAACTCATGACTTGTTGTAAGCACATGGTCAGATTTAAAGTGTATTCCCCCATGCCATTGTCCTGAAATTTGCCTTTAAGCTCACCTTGTTTTAATGTCAAGGGTTTCAATGACTCAGGATCAAGGTATGCCAAGGAAGGAACGGCTTCATGATTACTGGGAATGATGGTCTCAGTTTTTGATCTTAGGTTATTGTAGTATATGAACGGATTAGGATCATCGTTAACTGTTACCTCTACTCCATTGTGAGTAAACTTAATGCATTGGTGATATGTAGATGGGACTGCCCTCATTTCATGAATCCAAGGACATCCTAGCAATATGTTATAAGTGAGATCGAAATCTAGGACTTGACAAACCACATCCTTCATAACTGGAGCAACTCTGAGAGGTAAAGTGACTGTACCCTTGGATGAATGCTCTTCATCATCATATGCTTTGATGGTAATTTTGTTTGTAGAATTCACAGCCTTGTCCGAATATCCCAATTGTTTAATAGTGCTCAATGTACAAATGTTTAGACCTGCTCCTCCATCTATCAAGACTCGTTTGATTCTATGTTTGTGTATGAAGGCTTCAATGTGTAGTGGTGCATTATGTGGCTGACTTACAGAGGGGTCATCGGCTTCTCTGAATGTAAGAGAGTGTGGAATGGAAAGGTATCCCACCATGGCTTGAAACTGGTCCATGTTCAGATCAGTAGGAATGGTCGTGTCTCTAAAGTTTTTATCAAGAATAGCTTTATGTGTGGGGGATATGCATAATAGCTCAAGGATGGAGATGAGCGTGGGTGTCTTCCCTAACTGTTCTACAAGGTCATACTTAGGTTTGGTTGATGGGAAAGTGGTGTTTTTAGCTAGAGCACCTTGCAAAGTGAATTTACCTTGGCAAGTTGTGACATTACATTCAGAGGTAGGATTGGAAGAAGATCCAATACCTTTTAGGACAATCTTGGGTCTCTGGGTAGAATTCTCAGGGTTTTTGTCCTTGATGATAATGGTAGAGACGTAATTGTCCATCTAAATGTGATTGATAGTTGAATCATAGTTATAGGTTGCTTTGGTATAGTTGGTTTGGTCATCTATGGCTTTAGCTTTTCCCTTATCATGCTTTGGGAATGGTTCCTTAAACATCTCATGTTCTTGATTGGATGAGTGTCCCTCAATACCAATGTCACCTCTATAAATGAGATCTTGTATGATGTTCTTTAGTCGATGACAATTTCCTATCTTATGACCCTTGCTCTTATGAAATTCACAATATTCGTCATCATTCCACCAATTTGGTTTGACCTTTGGCTAATATGGAGGAAAATCTGGAATAGTGATTACCTTGTTTGCCACTAGCTTTTTGAAAATCGACTCAAGTGGTTCTCCCAATGGGGTGTACTTCCTTCGTGATCTAGAAGTTGTTTGAGTATTCACTTGATTGTTTGTAGAACTTGATCCTGAAAAGATGAATTTGGGTCACACTGTGTTGGCGTCAACAACACCATCATTGACTGTGTTCTTGTTTCTATTCCAAAATCTCGGCTTGTCTTTACCCTTAAAGTCATCTTTGTTTTCCTTGAATATCTTAATGACTCCTTGTTCAATTAGGACCTTCTCTGTTGCTAAGCCTTTTTCAATGACGTCCTTGAAGGTGGACAAACAAGCTTTCCTTAGATCATAGCCAATGTCTTTGTTAACATTTTGGGTGAACATTTCTACCATTTGTTTTTGTGGAATTTCACAAGAGCATCTGCTAGCTAGATTTCTCCATCTTTGTAAAAATGATGCAAAAGATTCTCCATCCTTTTGCTTGGTGTTGCACAAAGTAGTGACTGATATGTCTGTCTCTATGTTGTAGGAGAAATGTTGGATAAATGCCTCTGCTAAGTCACCCCATGACTTAATACTAGGTGGGAGTTGGGAGAACCATTCCATAGCTTGATCACCTAGGCTTTGTGGGAATAATCTCATCAAATATGTCTCTTCTGCTGCTACCTCAATGCAAGTTGTGAAAAACGGTCTTATGTGTGCCTTAGGATCCCCTTTTCCTCTATACTTATCAAATTTAGGCATCACAAAGTGTGTAGGAAAAGGAGGCATTGGAATGCTCTTGTCAAATGGATAAGGACATATGTCTCTCATTGTGTATGTTGGCTTCGGTGTATTTATGTCCTCCATTTTCTTTTGTAAGTCCCTGATTTATTACTCCAAATTGCTCTTAGGTGGAGATCGACTTCTTGGACCATAGCTTATGCTTGAGGCACCAATTTTAGGAGGAGCATGTTGCATATATGGATGATATTGATCATACACATGTTCATATGGAGGAGTTCTATAGTGATGCTGCGTATATGGACCACTTGGTATAGATTCATGTTGAGGAACTCTATATCTATTTTGTCCATGTATACCATACTCTACAGGCATGTCATGTTCTAATGTGTTGCCCCCAAATTTGACACGGGGTTTCCTTGTATCCAAATTTTGAGCATGCCTTTGAGTATCCAATTGCTTTGGTGGTTGATCGTTAGCATTGATATGTGATTGAGCATATTTCTCTACATAAGACTTCCATAATGGTCTGCGAAGGTGAGTATCATATGCTTGACCATGTGTATGTGGGACCCCTGGTTTTTGAAACAAAGATGACGGTGATTCAAGTACCATATGTGGTCCTCTATTGCCTCCACTATTAGGCCTTCTTTGATCCATATTGGAGTGAGTTTGTTGCAAAGGTCAATTTTCAATTATTTGAGACATGTCAAAATCATGAGGTATCTTGGCTCCACTTTGTGCCATCATTTGTAAGAAGTATTGTCTATCCCTGCTCATTATTTCCTCAATCAGTCAATTGAAATGGGGATTCATAATGGATTATTCCACATCTGTTGAATGTATAGAAAAGTTGTCCATATTGTCATTGTGTGTATCATTGTTGTTTGTAGTGTCCATGTTCTCAACATTTGGAATGTTTCTATAGGCATCCATGTCAGGTAATGTGTTATGATCAGTATTGAAAAAGACATCATTGTCATACTCATAGACACTCATGTTTGCGGACTCTTGAGCCTCTTTAGTTTCTCTCCTAGATTTTTGAAGACAGGTTTCAACCATGAACTAGGTATTGACCAAGATGTGTGAGACTAGATGAAAATGGAAAGAGTATGGAAGACCAAGAGTTGAATGGAATGTAAATGAATCTGAGGTTTACTTGCAATGTCCAAAGTGTAATACCAATTATGTATGTGTGTGGGGGAAAAAGTGACACTAAGCAAACATGCCCTAATCTCACTTTTAATCACACATTTGTGGAATACGAAAGATCCTAGAGGTATCACACAATTGGCTACTTCTTTTTGTGGAAGAGAGAGCCACGGGATACCTATTAGGATTTCTATTCCCTTGTTGTAATTGAAAGATGAAATGATGCAAGTTCAATCCCTAACCCCAAAGTGCAAGTATGAACTAATAACAAGATTACAGAATTGAACTTAAATGATGGAAAGCTATAAACACAAGGACAAGACAAGAATGTAAATGCGTACCCAGTGTTAAAATATGAATGAAAATGTTCAGGACGGGGGCGCGAGCGCCACTGTCCTGATTCTGCCCCTGAAACTGCTCCGAAAACTGTTGTTTTGCACTTTGGAAAAAGCTGTCAAAAATGCTGAAAATGCTGTCTGTCAGGAGGACCAGGGCGCCCAGCGCCCCTGTCCCAGGGACCAGGGTGCCCCACGCCCCTGTCCTGGTCTTTTGCTCTGAAATTTGGTGGGAAGGTCTATCTCAGTCTACTTCCGTCGGATCTGCAACTTGCGGCGTCGTCCGAATTCCGAAACCTGCACTTATATCTGAAAAGGTGTTTGGGCGGCTATATAGGGTTTTGCCTTAGTCAAACCCCCACTTCAGTGATTTCCACCTCCACGAATAGCCAAGTTGTATTGTAAAATGTATTGTGTGTGCAGACCTGGTGTGTGTGCAAGGTCCTAAAATGCAAGAAAGCAAACTAGAGCAACCTAGAAAGTAAACCCTAATTGCTTGTAAATGATAATGTAAATGCTCTAAATCAAGATGCAAAGTGATCTAAAGAATGAATAAAGGATATATTGAAGCTTATACAAAGACATGAAAACAACATGAAATCATACCCAACCCTCAAGGGAGGAGTACAAGCCAATCTTCAGTCAGTAATCTCCTATTGCTCTTCAATGTCTTCTAAGCCCTAAATGGATGAATGAAATTGATAAATGCTTGATAGAAAGATGTTGGATGTTGTTGAAGTCTTCAAAGATCTGCTCTTTCGCTGCATATGAAGTTCCTCGAAAGCCAAAATTCCCATCTTTTCAAATGAAGAAAGAGAGCTCTTATATATGAAACCCTAGGTCTTAATTTCGACTTTTGGCCAACCTAGAGATTGAATATCCCGCCAATTTCTTGGGGTTAAGCTTTATTTTATGATTGGATCGTGCTCCTAAAATTTCGGGAAAAATGTTCGGGACCATGTGCACTCCGGGCGCCACGGTCCCGACAACTTTTCACCAAATTTTCAGGGCCGTCGGATATGATGATTTTAGAGAGAATCCCGAAGTTACAGGTGATTTCGAGATGTTTTGACCCCGAAACCAAGCCCCCAAGTTTGAAATAGGACTTAATTAGGGTTTTTGATTAAGTGGTGTATTGGAGGAATAAAATGAAAAGGGCACACTTTAATGAAAGGGCCCAACTTTATGATATGGGAGATGATAAAATAGGACCTTAGACCTAATTAATTTAATTAATTAAGTGCTAAAGGGGAAATGCAATGCAAAATGCAAAATGCACCAAGGCGGGTGCTAAACTAGGTGTGAAATTGTACCACCCTAGCCAGTGCGTACAATTTACGACGCTACAGTATGTAGTAGAGTAGGTGTGACTTCCAAAGAGAGGATAGTTTCTCTTGATGAGGTAAGTTGACCTTGACTCTAAGTAAGACCAAATGAGACCCAAAGGTGATAGACCTTGATGAGGGACCACTTAGCAAAATGTTGTTGTATGTAGTGTGTTGACAAAGTATGATGAGGACAAACAAGTGACCTTTTGACTCAAGTTTAGACAAATGTAAATTTATTGCAAGATGTAAAGCAATGATGGACTTTGTGAGACCCAAAGACAAGTTGAATGCTAGATGAAAACCCAGAGAAACAACCTAGGAAGCTCAAGAATTCCGAAACTGATTGCTCTTGTTTGCTGGACTGTAAAATTTTTCCAATTTGTGAAGTTGTTGGTTGTGACCAAATCTGAATGTTTGACTATTTTTCGTGACAAGAGGACACAATGTTGATGAGGACTCAATGTTTGCAAGTGTTTATACTGACAATGACTCCAAGAAAAGTGTGTTGTTTGATGTAAAAATGTTTTGCATACACTTGAAGACACAAAAGGCACAATGTTTTGCTGTTTGGTCTTGAATGTTTTGAATGTTTAAAATAAGTCAAGCACAATTCTTATGGCTGGCCAAGACAATAGTTGTTGATCCCACATGAGGTTTTACCCTCAAGGCTACGCTATTCAGAGCGGATACTTAGATGCTTGACCTCACTGGCTCCACCCTCGGCACTCACTTCTTGGGTCAGCCAAGCATCAGTCCCCACGAAAACTCCCCGTGGTGAACTTTGTATCTCTACTAAGAACCATATGTGTGTGGGCCGCTACCAGAGGTCCGACCTCCTGCCTCAACAACTAGAAGGATTTGGGCTTCTAAAAAAAAAAGGTGCTAGTAAGGGCATCCGCTCGTGTGGCCATACATGCGGCACTTTCAGCTCTGTAAATACAGAAGGCTCCTAGCCGGTAGGGGTTACGCCCTACAAATGATCAAATAGGTTTATGGGGAGACATAGTGTCGGTATGAACTAATTAGCACATGTTATTCATAGTTTTCACCATGAATACAGTTATTTATAGTGGTTTGGAAGAAGATGGCTTTTCTTTTGCTACCACTTGGGTCGTTCTCTTCTCACTAGTAGTCCTAATGACCACATGGGAAGACAGGCCCTCTAAAGATTAAACAAAAAGAGCCTATTACTCAAGACACAAAAGACAATGATTCAATTTTAGTGCACCAATTGAAGTGTTTGCTAGTCTATTGAAAACAAAGCACACAAAAAAAAATCCAAAAACCCTTGCCAAGGACCTGCAACAAAGAGTTGTTAGTGGTTTGGATTGTTTCAAATAATCACCCCTTCCTGCAAGCACACAAGTTAGGTAAATTTTAGATCCAAAAGACTTTGTGAAAATAGGGGCCTTCAACAAAAATGATTTTGCTTTCAAGACAAGCTGCACCAATTTCGTTAGCTAGATCTGAAAATGTTAGCTCAAAATAAACCAGATCTGAAACCTTAAATGCAAAACTCAAAACTAAATCAGTAACTTAAAATTTGAAACCGGTGCACATAGACGCGATTACCTTCGACACAGACGTGACTTCGAGATGCAGACACAGTTCTGTGAGACACAAAGGCGGCTCCAGAACCCGGACGTGACTTCTTGACACAAATGCATCTAAAAACACCGGAGACGCGACTTAGGAACACAAACGCGGTTTCCAAAATCTGCAAAATAAAATGCTGTCGATAACATAGACGTGATTCTAGATGTCGCAAACACACCAAAAAATCAAAAACGTGATCCAAAAGTATGCAAACGCGAAAATATCAAAATGCTATCAAGAATGTCAGATTTGCAACTTCAAAACACAAAATCTGCAACAAGGATGTTAAATGCAAAAAGGGACAAGAGTCCCACCAGGCGTGCCAAAATGTATATGGTGAAAATGGATAACAATAATAACGATATTGAAAGGCTAAATGAATTCAACCACAAAACCCTAGCCTAACAACAACAAAGATCCACCATAACATATGAGGATTACCTAAGACAATGCAAATGAAATGAAATCACAAAGATTATACCATCACATGTCCAATAGGGTTTTGATCTCCATTCTTCCTATCTCCATTGATCTTGCTTGATATATTTGCTCTCTGATTTTATGTGCACAAGAGCTCAACAAAGAACGGAATGTGGTTGCTAGTAGGATCGCATATGCCAAGTAGTCAATTGATCAAGTAGTTAGGTCATTAGGATGATTGATTAGGGTTGATAATGAAGGAAGCATCTCCTTATATAGAAGACACTATATGAAATGGAGGGATAAGATTGAGAGGTGTAAAAGGAGGTCAGCTATGATTAGAGGGTAGGTAAAAGAAATAATAAAATAATGAAAGGGGTAGGTAGTGTATGAATTAAGAGATGAATGACATGTGTCATGGGTAGAAAAGGTTAATGAATTAATTAAATAAATAAAGATTTATTTAATTAATAGAAGAAGTGAGATCAATTAAATAAATAAGATATTTATTTAATTTAGGAAAAGGGATAATTTAAATAAATAAATGTATTTATTTAAATGAGAAATAAGGCTAGAAGAGGATAAATGAATTAATTAAATAAATAAAGATTTATTTAATTAATAGAAGAATTAAGCTTAGATAATTAAATAAATAAAATTTATTTATTTAGACTGGACAATTTTGGGTGTCTACATTTTGCCTCTCTTTGAGACAATGCGGCTTGTCGCATTGTTTCAAAGAAGATAATATGAACTGATACAGAGTTGCCCCAAGATGGGAATGATATGCCCCCTCGAGAGATTGGATGAAAATGTGTGAAAAGACCACAGACAATCTCTCGATAAGAAAGAAAGGCTAGAATGGACTAACTAGATAAAGTGACAGAGTCACGGGATAATGAAGACTGACTTGGGAAACGAGGGCTAGGGCAGTCTATAAGATAGACCATGAGGGAAATACATCCTCATTGTCATCTACACCTCCAAGAGATTAGAGTGCAGAGAGAGAAAAGAGTAGCAGCAGTCAGCAGCGATGGCTTTGGTTCACAGATTCGATTGCGTTCGCCGATTCCAGAGGCCAGTAGAGGCAGGAGAGCCAGTAAGTACCACAAAACCTCCTTGTACTTTGTTGCATTTATTGTTGTCATTAATGCATGCTAGGTAGAGTAATAAATGCATGTTTATGTTAAGAAAATGCATTTGTGTCCAAAAATGTGAATTTGTGTCTTCTAGGTCAAATCGACAGTTCTGTGATGAACATACGCTACTGAGAGGATACACTCAAGCAAGTCCTCTAGGGAAAACTAGGATAACAAATAGGGCTAGGATTGACAATTCTGTGAAAGAACATACATTGCTAATTAGGAAACTTCTCAAGAGGATTCACTCAAGCAGAGGCCCTAGGATAGGATAGATCAAGGCACTTTGTGATGAACAATGAGTACCAAGATATAGTACTTTGTGATGAATAGGGAGTACTAAAATATGAGCAGCACTTTGTGATGAACAGTGAGTGCAAATGTGAGTAGCACTTTGTGATGAACAGAGAGTGCCAAACATGTAGTACTTTGTGATGAACAGGGAGTACCACTAGGATAGAAGCAACACTTTGTGATGAACAGTGAGTGTCACTAGGACTAAGATGATTGATTTGTGTGACTGCAGGAGTATTTGCCTATGCTAGAGTCACAAGAGAGATTCTTGTCGACATAGAGGTTACGACCAGAGCTGACATTTGAGGATAGAGCCATGATTGAGGTTATGGGTTTGAGATTTACTCTGTATGTGCTTGAGTTTCAGGCGAACATGGGTTTACTGATTGCGTTGGTTGAGAGATGGCACTCAGAGACTTGTACTTTTCATTTGTCGATGGGTGAGAAGACAGTCACCTTAGAGGATGTGTAAACGATTCTGCAAATACCGATCGATGGGGAGTTGATACCCTACGATCGAGATAGAGATAGGGATACACTGAGATGAGAGTTTCAAGATCCAGGACTGGAGATGAGGGCTGGACATGTGGCATGGGACATGATGACATAGACAGGATTGGCGCTAGCGGCGGTGCTGGTAGGAGTGATCAGTGGGTTCCTTTGTATCAATTTTGTACCATTTTTGTATGATGATGTAGACACCTACGGGTGATTGTAGCTATATGATTTTGACATCATTGTATCATGACACTTTATATATATGAGATGACTCATCTTTACGGCAGCTATATGCATGCATACCTATGTGATGAGATGTTCTTATGTGATGCTTATGATATGGATGCAAATATGTATATGATGCAATGCAATATATTTTTTTTGTTCTTTTATGTTTTATATGTGTATGCATGATGCAAATGTGAATGTATGTAATGCAGATGAATATGATACTGCAAATAATGATTTACATGATGAAAATGTAAGATTGCTAATATGTGTTGTGTGCAGGATGTGATGTAATTGTGATATCTATACGTATGTATGAAATGCTTATATGTGGTAATGCAAGTGCAACTACATGAAATGCAAATGTTTTTGGTGTGTCATTATACTCAGTCATGTGATAGCAAGCTACACAGACTCGAGAAGGATGATGGAAGTCAATCAAGAAAGGGGGATGAAAGATAGAAGATATGAAAGTGAAAGAGCTTCTTGTGCATTATCATCATTGAGCTTTATTATGGCAAGTAGGTTATGACAATCGAGGCATATGTTCAACCCAGAAAGTCATTGTACCTATTTGCATGGAGATAAGACAGTCACAAACAAGGAATGCCCCAGTTCACACTAGACTCTTAATGTCCTCATATCCTTGGACAAGTCATAGCATTACTAAAAGACAATCCATAGATAGCAAATACAAATAGGTGACGATACCCCATCCTCGCCTTTCTAGTCAAAGACATCTTGGAGATAGAATCTCTAGTCAGAGACATCCTGGAAAAGCTAAAAGACATGTCACCAAAAGATAAAATCAAAAGAAAACCAAGACTCAACACCAACATCCACTGTAGTCCTCAAGTTTAGTGTCTCTTGTCACTTGTATAAGTCTTATTTGATTGTGGTCACAATGTTTACTTTCACAAAAAGGATAGATAGCACTAAACCATAATTTTTTTTGAGTCTGTTGAAAGATTTGATTTTGTTGAAGCCCATTGTTGCTGTTGTCTCATCTGAAACTGACTAGACCCATGAAATTGATACTTTATTGCGAAGAAGATGGAACTTTATTGCGGATTGGCGATGCAGATGCTGTTTTATTGTGAATTGTGTGTGGATAGACTGAAGGACGCTGGAAGAAACTGTACTCCTCAGAACATGTGATGTTCTCAGTTCCACACCCATCACTAGACGTAGGATTTGCCTTAGCCATAGATAGGATCTGATTTATTATGGATGGAAAGGGAGGTGAAAAGGGAGGTGTATTATGAATGGCTAACCAATCTTAGGTAGATCAATAACAAGCCATGATGGGAATGGGTAAGTTTATTATGAACGAATAGGTTGTGAGTGTGTGCAAAGTGAAAGGGTGAAAGTGAATCCTGAAGGAGGGAGGAGCAATTTCTCTATGCATGGCACTGGTGACCCAGTTTTTACCATGGTACTTGCCCAAGGTGCCACCGAAGTGGTTTTCACTATTGGACGAAATTATTTCTCTTTACTTTTTTTGATTTTTCAATGTTTTTTGTGTCACAAGGCGCCTGTTTGCCAGGTTTTCACCAAGTAACGATTTCTTTTGTTTTATAATTTTTTTTTTTGTATTTTTGAATTTTTTTATTTTTTTGTACTTTTGAAATTTTTTATTTTTTCTTTTTTGTATTATTAAAATTTTTGATTTTTTTGTATTTTTTGAATTAGGATATTCCAAAGAGCTATGTGTAGAACTTGCGAAGCTGCATGTTGTTGATAGGATCCTCCAAAGGTTCACCTTCTGTAGTTGAGAGCTGATATGCCCCAGATCCATATTCTGCTGTGATGATGTAAGGACCAAGCCAGTTTGGTTCGAACTTGCCCTTCTTCTCTCTGTCTTGCTAATTTTGGGGGTTTTCTCTGAGAACCAAGTCACCTAGCTCAAATATGTGAGGCTTGACCTTGTGATTGTAGCTGCGACTCATTCATTGTTGGTAAGCCTTGAGATGATTAAAAGCAGTTTGTCTTCGTTCATCCAGTAGTTCAAGGTCTTGTAAGCGAGAGACCCTATAGTCTTCATCATTGAAGATGTTTTTCAAAGAGACCCATAAAGAGGGTAGCTCGACCTCAATAGGCAAGATGGCTTCAGTGCCATAGACAAGTGAATAGGGTGTAGCTCTTGTAGGTGTGCGGACACTTGTGCGGTAGGCCCAAAGTGCAGGATTAAGTTGGATATGCCAATTACGGCCAGCATCGTCGACTGTCTTTTTTAGGATTTTAAGGATTGTCTTATTAGACGCCTCAGCTTGACCATTACCTTGGGGATAATATGGCATGGAGAAATGATGGGAAATATGGAAGCAGTCACAGAGTTCACGAACATCCTGGTTTTTGAAGGGACACCCGTTATTAGTGATAATGGAAACAGGAATACCGTATCGGCAATTGATATAGTTGAGGATGAACGTAGCAATCTGTTTTCTAGTGACTTGTGTGAGAACCATGGCTTCAATCCATTTTGTGAAATACTCTATGGCAGTGATAATGAATTTATGACCATTGGAAGAAGGAGGGTGAATCTTTCCTATGAGATCGAGTCCCCACTGACAAAAGGGCCAAGGAGACGCAATTGGTTGAAGTTCTTATGCTAGCGCATGTATGAGGTCTCCATGAATTTGACATTGCTTACATTTCTTGACAAAATGATATGAGTCTTTTTCCATATTGGGCCAGTAATATCCAGTCCTGATGAGTTTCTTGGCTAAGGTAGGACCACTAGCATGTGGACCACATATCCCTTCATGTACTTCATGTAACACAATCTGAGCTTCGTCACTTTCTAAACATCTAAGAAGAGTGCCATCTAGACCTCGCCGATATAGGATATCAACTAAAATGACATATTGAGAGGATTGGCAAATGAAAGTGCGACGTTGGTTATTTGATAGATCAGGAGGTAGGGTATTGTCACGAAGGTATGTGAAAATGGAACCATATAACTGGGACTCGGGACCGACAACACATATCATCTCAGTAGGAATGATTTCATATGAAGGAACCAAAAGGTTATCCACCAAGAACTCATAACGGGTCTCATTTGGAGGTAGATCAATCAGTGAAGCAATTGTAGCCATGGCATCTGCGGCACGATTTTGCTCTCTTGGTATCTACTCAAAATCTATCTTTGTGAAGTGTTGTTTCAAGTCATCCACCATTTGTTTGTAAGGCATTAATTTTTCATCTTTTGTTTGGTAATCATCAGTTGCTTGATGGATTACAAGTTGAGAGTCCCCAAAAACACGAAGTTCCTGGATCTTCCACTAAACTGCAATCCGTAATCCAGTTGTTAATGCCTCATATTCCACTATATTATTAGTGCAAGGAAATGATAAGCGGTATGATTTTGGTATAGAATCCCCTTGAGCAGTTATAAAGAGGATGCCAGCTCCTACCCCATGCTATGTGTATGAGTCATCGAAGTACAGTTGCCATGGCTTTGCATGTGACATTGTTAAAATGGATTCATCTTGAAATTCTGAACTTAGAGGAACATCAACTATCATGGGAGCGTCTGCTAATTGATCTGCGATGGCTTGTCCTTTTATTGCTTTTCTGTCCACATACTCGATGTTGAATTCACTCAGGATCATTACCCATTTGGCTAGTCGCCTAGTAAGTGTCGGTTTAATGAGAAGGTATTTCAATGGATTCATTCTTGCAACCAACTTAGTCTTATGAGTGAGAATGTAATGTCATAATTTCTGCGAAGCAAAGACCACGGTGAGACATGCATGCTCAATTGGTGTGTAGTTTAGCTCATATCTCACCAATGTGCAACTGATATAGTACACTTCTTTTTCCTTGCCCTCAGCAATTTGTTGTGCTAAGAGTGCCCCCAGTGTTGTTGGAGTAGCTGATATGTATAGTAACAGAGGCTGATCTGGAACTGGTGGCATCAAAACTGGCAGATTCAGAAGATAATCTTTGACTGTCTGGAAAGCCTGTTGATAGTTATCATCCCATTTGAATTTGATTTTTTTATGTAGCAAGTGCTGAAAAGGATTACACTTATCTGCAAGTTGCGCTATGAATCTTCGTATGGACTGGAGTTTGCCTTGTAAAGACTAAAGTTGACTGATATTTCTTGGTGGTTGCATCTCCAAGATGGCCTTGACTTTTGCTGGAACAACTTCGGTTCCTCTTTTGGATACAATGAATCCTAGGAGCTTCCCGGAAGTTACTCGAAAAAAACATTTCTTGGGGTTTAATCTTACTTTGTATTTTTCCAACCGATCAAAGATGACTAAAAGTATGTCCAAATGTGTATTTCTGTCTATTGATTTTCCCAAGAGGTCGTCGACATAATCTTCTACGGTTACGTGCATGAGATCATGAAAGATAGTAGTCATGGCTCTTTGATATGTAGCACCTGTATTTCTTAGCCCAAAGGGCATGACATTCCAGCAGAAAGTTCCCCAAGGACAAGTAAATGATGTTTTATGTTGATCCTCGAGCGCGATCTTTATTTTATTATAACCAGAGAATCCATCCATCAATGATAACATTTCATGACCTATTGTGAGATCAACAATCAAGTCAATATTTGGTAAGGGGAAGTCATCCTTTGGACAAGCTTTGTTGATGTCTCTAAAATCTATACATATTCTAATGTTACGATCTGGTTACTGACAGGCACTAAGTTGGAGATCCACTCAGGATAATCAATTGGGCATATGAATCGGACATCCAATAATTTCTCAAGTTCTGCTTTGACTAGTAATGCCACTTGTGGATGCATCTTTCTTAATTTCCGTTTCACTAGTTTTGCCCCCAGTTTAACTATCAAATGATGCATTACCAAATCTGGATCTAATCCAGGCATATCAGCATATGACCAGGCAAAGTTGATTTGTCATTCTTTGAAGAAACTTATGAATTTTGACCTTTCTGACTCTGTCAAGAATTGAGCCAGGAATATGTTGTGTGGAACCTCTTCTGTACCAATGTTTGTTTTGATAGTCTCCTCTACCAACATGGATGACTTTTCCTCATATGATGTTGGGAGAATGTCGAGCCTTCCATCTTTAGGTGCCTCAGGGAGGTTTTTGCCCTTAGATACGTCCTTTCTTTTCACTTTTTTGGGGTCAGACAGTGCCACAGTGTGGTTTTCACCATAAGACCCTTGGTTTGTTCTTATTTTCACATTTTTACGACTGGAAGGTCCAACACCCTCACCAAAATATGCCACGCTATTGAGTTCTATAGTGTATCCCGCTTTATGGTCCCCACGGGGAAGATCATCTTGTATGCCAAGATAGTCAATAAAAGCTTCATCATTTTGGAATGTGTGAAACTGTGCAGGTCCTTCATGATCCCAATCAATGAGTTGGTGGTGAACAAGGGGAAGGCCTTTAATGTCTTCGAAGTTAGCGGGGCTAAGAGTGACGATGCAGTTATATTTGGGTATGTCAAGGTAATTATCCAGGTCATCGATGGCGCTCTCCTCATCAGTCTTGATCGCGAATGAATCCAAATTATCATCACTAGTAGCGCATTCTGGGACAGGTGTTCTCATCCTATGTGATTTCAACCTAAGACCTTGAGACAAGGACTGTGTGGAATCCTCATGGGTTGTTTCTTGACCAACTTTGAACTTTTTATAAAATTCCTCTTCTTCTGTGGGTTCATCTGGCTCTCTAAATGTCTTGGTGAGCTCATAGTTATTGGAGGATTTATCTGAACCCCATTCCCATTCGTTGGAGTCTATGGAATAGCGACCCTCTTATTGAATTTTGGCAGCTTTGATTTGTAAGGCTTCTTCTGTCCTTTGAGTGTGGACCCTGGAAGTCAAGAAACCAAGTCCCTTCGAGCATTCCCTTTTGAAAGTCAATTCAGGTTGTAAAGGTTCAATGATGCCTTCCTTTCATAACCCAATAGGGCTTTTTCCATCATACCCGAATTTTTGTAGGATCTTGAAGCCTTTGCCATATTTCTCACATGGTAGACCAATGTGATCTTGTGTGTCATCTTCAATGTCTTTGTAAAGCATTTTGTATAAGTCTTCCTCTTCCAGGTCACCCCATCTTTCAAAGGTAGTAGGGTCCCATTTGAGTACCATAATGGATACTTGCTTGTTACGATGTGATCTTCCATATTCTTTTGGGGAACTCATGACTTGTTCTAAGTACATTGTCTGATTTAAAGTGTATTCCCCCATGCCCTTGTCCTAAAATTTGCCTTTAAGCTCACCTTGTTTTGATGTCGAGGGTTTCAATGACTTAGGATCAAGGTATACCGAAGAAGGAATAGCTTCATGATTACTGGGAATGAATGTCTCAGTTTTTGATCTCAGGTTATTGCAGTATATGAACAGATTAGGATCACCGTTAACTGTTACCTCTACTCCATTGTGAGGAAACATAATGCATTGGTGATATGTAGATGGGACTACCCTCATTTCATGAATCCAAGGATGTCCTAGCAATATGTTATAAGTGAGATCTAAATCTAGGACTTGACAAACCACATCCTTTGTAACTAGCCCAACTCTGAGAGGTAAGGTGACTGTACCCTTGGATGAATGCTCTTCATCATCATATGCTTTGATGGTAATTTTGTTTGTAGAATTCACAGCCTTGTCCGAATATCCCAATTGTTTAATAGTGCTCAATGTACAAATATTTAGACCTGCTCCTCCATCTATCAGGACTCGTTTGATTCTATGTTTGTGTATGAAGGCTTCAATGTGTAGTCGTGCATTATGTGGTTGACTTACGAAGGCATAATTGGCTTCTCTGAATGTAAGAGAGTGTGGAATGGAAAGGTATCCCACCACGTTCAGATTAGTAAGAATGGCCGTGTCTCTCAAGGTTTTGTCAAGAATAGCTTTATGTGCGGGGGATATGCGTAATAGCTCAAGGATGGAGACGAGTGCGAGTGTCTTCCCTAACTATTCTACAAGGTCATACTCGGGTTTGGTTGATGAGGAAGCGGTGTTTTTAGCTGGAGCACCTTGTAAAGTGAATTTACCTCAGCGGGTTGTGACATTACATTCAGAGGTAGGTTCGTAAGAAGATCCAATACCTTTTAGGAGAATCTTGGGTCTCCGGGTAGAATTCTCAGGGTTTTTGTCCTTGATGATAATGGTAGAGACGTAATTGTCCATCTAAATGTGATTGATAGTTGAATCATAGTTATAGGTTGCTCTGGTATAGTTGGTTTGGTCATCTGTGGCTTTAGCTTTTCCCTTGTCATGCTTTGGGAATGGTTCCTTAAACATCTCATGTTCTTGATTGGATGAGTGTCCCTCAATCTCAATGTCACCTCTATCAATGAGATCTTGTATGATGTTCTTCAGTCAATGATAATTTCCTGTCTTATGACCCTTGCTCTTATGAAATTCACAATATTCGTCATCATTCCACCAATTTGGTTTGACCTTTGGCTCATATGGAGGAAAATCTGGAATAGTGATTACCTTGTTTGCCTCTAGCTTTTTGAAAACCGACTCAACTGGTTCTCCCAATGGGGTGTACTTCCTTCATGATCTGGAAGTTGATTGAGTATTCACTTGATTGTTTGTAGAACTTGATCCCAAAAAGATGAATTTGGGTCGCACTATGTTGGCATCAACAACACCATCATTGATTGTGTTCTTGTTACTATTCCAAAATCTCGGCTTGTCTTTACCCTTAAAGTCATCTTTGTTTTCCTTGAATATCTTATGACTCCTTGTTTAATTAGGACCTTCTCTATTGCTAAGCCTTTTTCAATGACGTCCTTGAAGGTGGACAAACAAGCTTTCCTTAGATCATAGCCAATGTCTTTGTTAACATTTTGGGTGAACATTTCTACCATTTTTTTTTGTGGAATTTTACAAGAGCATCTGATGGCTAGATTTCTCCATCTTTGTAAAAATGATGCAAAAGATTCTCCATCCCTTTGCTTGGTGTTGCACCAAGTAGTGACTGATATGTCTGTCTCTATGTTGTAGGAGAAATGTTGGATAAATGCCTCTACTAAGTTACCCCATGACTTAATACCAGGTGGGAGTTGGGAGAACCATTCCATAGCTTGATCACCTAGGCTTTGTGGGAATAATCTCATCAAATATGTCTCTTCTGCTGCTACCTCAATGCAAGCTGTGAAAAATTGTCTTATGTGTGCCTTAGGATCCCCTTTTCCTCTATACTTATCAGATTTAGGTGTCACAAAGTGTGTAGGAAAAGGAGGCATTGGAATGCTCTTGTCAAATGGATAAGGACATATGTCTCTCATTGTGTATGTTGGCTTCAGTGTATTTATGTCCTCCATTTTCTTTTGTAAGTCCCTGATTTGTTGCTCCAAATTTCTCTTAGGTGGAGATCGACTTCTTGGACCATACCCTATGCTTGAGGTGCCAATTGGAGGAGGAGCATGTTGCATATATGGATGATATTGATCATACACATGTTCATATAGAGGAGGTCTATAGTGATGCTGCGTATATGGACCACTTGGTATAGATTCATGTTGAGGAATGCCATATCTATTTTGTCCATGTATACCATACTCTACGGGCATGTCATGTTCTAATGTGTTGCCCTCAAATTTGACACGAGGTTTCCTTGTATCCAAATTTTGAGCATGCCTTTGAGTATCCAATTGCTTTGGTGTTTGATCCTTAGCATTGATATGTGATTGAGCATATTTCTCTACATAATACTTCCATAATGGTCTACGAAGGTGAGTATCATATGCTTGACCATGTGTATGTGGGACCTCTAGTTTTTGAAATAAAGATGATGGTGATTCAGGTACCATATGTGGTCCTCTATTGCCTCCACTATTAGCCCTTCTTTGATCCATATTGGAGTGATTTTGTTGCAAAGGTTGATTTTCCATTATTTGAGACATGTCAAAATCATGAGGTATCTTGGCTCCACTTTGTGCCATCATTTGTAAGAAGTATTGTCTATCCCTCCTCATTATTTCCTCAATCAGTCGATTGAAATGGGGATTCATAATGGATTATTCCACATCTGCTGAATGTACAGAAAAGTTGTCCATATTGTCATTGTGTGTATCATTGTTGTTTGTAGTGTCCATGTTCTCAACATTTGGAATGTTTCTATAGGCATCCATGTCAGGTAATGTAGTATGATCAGAATTGAAAAAGATATCATTGTCATACTCATAAGAACTCATGTTTGTAGACTCTTGAGCCTCTTTAGTTTCTCTCCTAGATTTTTGAAGATGGGTTTCAACCATGAACTAGGTATTGACCGAGATGTGTGAGACTAGATGAAAATGGAAAAAGTATGGAAGACCAAGGGTTGGATGGTATGTAAATGAATCTGAAGTGTACTTGCAATGTCCAAAGTGTAAGACCTAGTATGTATGGAGTAGAGTAGGTGTGACTTCCAAAGAGAGGATAGTTTCTCTTGATGAGGTAAGTTGACCTTTACTCTAAGTAAGACCAAATGAGACCCAAAGGTGATAGACCTTGATGAGGGACCACTTAGCAAAATGTTGTTGTATGTAGTGTGTTGACAAAGTATGATGAGGACAAGCAAGTGACCTTTTGACTCAAGTTTAGACAAATGTGAATGTAATGTAAGGTGTAAAGCAATGATGGACTATGTGAGACCCAAAGACAGGTTGAATGCTAGATGAAAACCTGGAGAAACAACCTAGGAAGCTCAAGAATTCTGAAACTGACTGTGTTTGTTTGCTGGACTATAAAAGTTTTTCAATTCTGAACACAAATGCGCCTGTATACATCACAAACGCAATTACCTGACATAGACGTGGTTTTGTTTAACACAAACACGTTTCTAAGATTTTTGTGCAAATTGCAATGTTGATTCTGGAAACACAGACATGTTTCTGCCCTTCACAAACGCAGTTATACAACACATACGCTATTATGTTAGACACAGACACGGTTCTGCAAAATTTGTGCAATTTTTTCCAATCTATGAAGTCATTTTGTTGTAACAAAATCTGACTGTTTGACTATTTTTCGTGACAAGAGGACATAGTGTTGATGAAGAGCCAATGTTTGTAAGTGTCTAGACTCCAAAATTACTCCAATAAAAAGTGTGTTGTTTGATGTAAAAATGTTTTGCATACACTTGAAGACACAAAAGACACAATGTTTTGTTGTTTGGTCTTGAATGTTTTGAATGTTTAAAATAAGTCAAGCACAATTCTTATGGCTGGCCAAGACAATAGTTGTTGTTCCCACATGGGGTTTTACCCCCGAGGCTACGCTATTCAAAGCAGATACTTAGATGCTTGACCTCACTGGCTCCACCCTCGGCACTCACTTCTCGGGTCAGCCAAGCATCAGTCCCCATGAAAACTCCTCGTGGTGAACTTTGTATCTCTACTAAGAACTGTATGTGTGTGGGCCGCTCCCAGAGGTCCGACCTCCTACCCCAACAACTACAAGGATTTGGGCTTCTAAAAAAAAAAGGTGCTAGTAAGAGCATCCGCTCGTGTGGCCATACATGTGGCACTTTTAGCTCTGTAAATACAGAAAGCTCCCAGCCGGTAGGGGTTACACCCTACAACTGATCAAATAAATTTGATCAAACGGGTTTATGGGGAGACATAGTGTCAATATGAACTAATCAGCACATATTATTCATAGTTTTCACCATGAATACAGTTATTTATAGTGGTTTGGAAGAAGATGGTTTTTCTTTTGCTACCACTTGGGTCGTTCTCTTCTCACTAGTAGTCCTAATGGCCACATGGGAAGATAGACCCTCTAAAGATTAAACAAAAAGAGCCTATTGCTCAAGACACAAAAGACAATGATTCAATTTTAGTGCACCAATTGAAGTGTTTGCTAGTCTATGAAAACAAGGCACACAATAAAAATCCAAAAACCCTTGCCAAGACCTGCAACAAAGAGTTGTTAGTAGTTTGGATTGTTTCAAATAATCACCCCTTCCTGCAAGCACACAAAATAGGTAAATTTTAAATCCAAAAGACTTTGTGAAAATAGGGGCCTTCAACAAAAATGATTTTGTTTTCAAGACAAGCTGCACCAATTTCGTTAGCTAGATCTGAAAATGTTAGCTCAAAATAAACCAGATCTGAAACCTTAAATGCAAAACTCAAAACTAAATCAGTAACTTAAAATTTGAAACCGGTGCACATAGACGCGATTACCTTCGACACAGACGTGACTTCAAGATGCAGACATAGTTCTGTGAGACACAGACGTGGCTCCAGAACCCAGACGTCACTTCTTGACACAAACGCATCTAAAAACACCGGAGACACGACTTAGGAACACAAACGCGGTTTCCAAAATCTGCAAAATAAAATGCTATCGATAACATAGACGTGATTCTAGATGTCGCAAACACACCAAAAAATCAAAAACGTGATCCAAAAGTACGCAGACGCGAAAATATCAAAATGCTATCAAGAATGTCAAATCTGCAACTTCAAAACACAAAATCTGCAACAAGGATGTTAAATGCAAAAAGGGACAAGAGTCCCATTGGGCGTGCCAAAATGTATATGGTGAAAATGGATAACAATAATAACGATATTGAAAGGCTAAATGAATTCAACCACAAAACCATAGCCTAACAACAACAAAGATCCACCATAACATATGAAGATTACCTAAGACAATGCAAATCAAATGAAATCACAAAGATTATACCATCACATGTCCAATAGGGTTTTGATCTCCATTCTTCCTATCTCCATTGATCTTGCTTGATATATTTGCTCTCAGATTTTATGTGCACAAGAGCTCAACAAAGAACGAAATGTGGTTGCAAGTAGGATCGCATATGCCAAGTAGTCAATTGATCAAGTAGTTAGGGTTTGATAATGAAGGAAGCATCTCCTTATATAGAAGACACTATATGAAATGGAGGGATAAGATTGAGAGGTGTAAAAGGAGGTCGGCTATGATTAGAGGGTAGGTAAAAGAAATAATAAAATAATGAAAGGGGTAGGTAGTGTATGAATTAAGAGATGAATGACATGTGTCATGGGTAGAAAAGGTTAATGAATTAATTAAATAAATAAAGATTTATTTAATTAATAGAAGAAGTGAGATCAATTAAATCATTAAGATATTTATTTAATTTAGGAAAAGGGATAATTTAAATAAATGTATTTATTTAAATGAGAAATAAGGCTAGAAAAGGATAAATGAATTAATTAAATAAATAAAGATTTATTTAATTAATAGAAGAATTAAGCTTAGATAATTAAATAAATAAAATATTTATTTAATTAGACTGGACAATTTTGGGTGTCTACACCTAGATTAATGTGAATATAATCACACTATCAACCATAAAGAAAATCATGACCATATTACTTAAATGGTTTAGGATATCCCCATAAAATAATAATTGAAGGTAGATAAAGAGGTATTACTTTATGAGTAATGATATAAATGTCTTTTAGAAGTATGGGAAGAGGAACAAACATACTTTTTATTCAAAGGATTGTTATTCTTATATGTATACATAGAAAAATGTTTGAATACCTATTAGTATTAAATATTGGTAGATTGTGTATGCAATGTAAAATTATTGGCAGAATTTTATTTTATTTTATTTTGGTAGAGAAACCAAACAATTTACCTAACCATTCACACCATCAACATTTATCACATTTTTATCAATGAGGTCTATAACTTTATTCTTGAATACCATACAAGCACATATGTATGGTGTCTACTAATTCTATGAGAATTATAGATGAATTATTTATTATCTCTTAGATAATCTTCTAGAGAAATCTTATTGATTGATTGAGTTAAGGTTGACCAAATTATTAGGAAGGTTTGAAGAACACTATCTAATAGTTTGCTAAGTTTTGTAAATTTCGTAGGCCCTAAATTTTTTAGTGATACAAACTAAATATCATACACATTTGATTGGACCTATATTTATATTATTTCTTGTCAATTCCTTTTTGAGATATATTATTCTTTTGATAGGGCTAGAGGAAGAAGGGAAGGCCCCACAATTTCAACCTTTATATTGAAATTGTTAAAGTTTTATTTTTTTTAACATTCACAAATAAATTATATTCCATGAATATTAGAAGATAATTCCATGGTCATTAGTAGACTCATTACCTCTCTAGGAAAATTTAGTTAAGTAGTTAGTTATTTGTAAGACAACATTGACACATGTACGTGTTGTAAGAAAGTGGTGGATATCTAATCAAAATAATGGATACAAATTAGAGATAATGATTGGAAGTATTAAAGGGAATATTCCTCAAATTTATTGGAAATAATTTATGTAATACTTTATCTTCATATGTAATATATAGCATATATCATTCAAAGATTGTAAGTGAAAATTATGACCATTGTTTCCATAATATAACTCAAATATACCTATAATAAAGACAATGAGAAATGGGTATGTATAAACCTCAAATATTAAAGGTTTGGAATGTGGAGGATTATATGTAATAGAGACAAATCTATAGGAATAGTATCCACTTTCTTCTTACAATAATCAAACTATTCCTCTAGTGTATTGAAGGTTTAAAAGTATAGGTAGTAGTGGTATTAGAGCATGGGTAGAATGAAGAATATATAATGAGAGAAAGAGTGATAAAAAAAGTAATGGAAGGGAAATTCACACTATAAATATAGAGTTGTCATAGGATGATAAAGAGTAATGGCAAAAGTAATAATTATAATCTTATATTTGTATGAGTAATTAATATCCAACTTTAAGTTAGCAAGTCTATCTTATATATATAAAAACAAATGAACAAATTAATAGATATGGGTGTTGTCTTCACATATGAGAAGATGAAATAAGAGGATTCCTCTCTTTAAGAGGATAAAATAACAATCAGTGTTGTGAGGATTCATGTAGATGAGGACATTCATGCTCCTAAGTGAAGGAAGAGTATGCCTAGAGAATCCAAGGAAAAGGGAAACAATGTTTATGATTTGACCAAGGACAAGGAGGATGATGATGATTTTATCTCAGCATTCAAGGGACTTGATCAAGAAATGTGTCTTGATGAAGGTATGGAAATGTCCACCATTCTTGATTGGTTATTGTGGAGCATCGAGAAGAGAAGAATATGGTAGAGGCCTAGGCTATTGATGATATTGATGACTACTTAGCCAGGAGTAGTAAGGAGAAAGAACCTTAAAAGGATAAGATACTTTCAAATATAGCTAGAGATGAAACAAGAATGCAAATTGCACTAGTGGCTATCTTGATTGGTGATGTGACTAAAGATGCCACTACTCCTATGGATTTCTAGATCACTTTGGTTGCCCTTGGACGAACCACAAAGAGACAAGAGTTCCAATAACTTGATGATACAATCTAGGAAATCAATGTGAAGTTGGATAAGGAGGTTGAGAGGAATGATATGTACAAGGAAGAGAACATCAAACTTAAGAGCATATTGTAGGAGTGAGGTGTGAGGATCCCACCTTTGTATTGCCTATTGTAGTCGATCAAGAACTTCATCTTGATCATGAGGCAACAAGGAATATGCATGTAGAGTTTGGTAAATGGATTGAAAATGTGACAAAGTAATCAGATGATTTCCTTACTCAATTTGTCCATGTATTTGACGGGACAATGTCTCTCATATATAGAATGCAAGATCTAGAGGGAGTTTGGGATGAATTCGAGCCTATATAGAATAAGACCATTTCCCACCTCAGAGTGTTGAAGAAAATTTTTGTGTCCACATTGATCTACGAGAGAGTTGTGGATGATGGAGATAGATATGATTTCCACGGTTGGTCTTTTTCACTGGTAATGTGGAAATCAACTTATGTGCATGCATGGAAAGATTGTGTAGAGATGGTGGGATCAATTCAGTAGATACAATCGAGGATCCTTTCATCCATTGAAGAATTATTACGGGTAGATGTTAGTGCTTCCAGTAGTATACACTCAGAATAACTGAGAGATAAGATGAAGTTCATGTACTTCAGCCAATTGGATTCTTTGAAAAAGAATCAAATCGATGATATGGTTTCCCTATTGATCCATGTCCATAATTTGCAAAAACTTATGCCAGATTGGGAGAATACTTTAGATGCTTGCTCTAATGCATTTGATGTCATTGATGCACAACAGGATGCTTTTCCCAACATTAACATGAAGGAGTTAGGTTCAGTATTGGCTAGATTCTTGGAATATGATACTAGAGATGAATGCAGAGCAGAATCCTCTAAAAGATTCCCTACTTGATGACTAGGCATCATTCCATTCGGTCTGACGGTGGCTCTCTTTTTTATGTAAACCCTAAATAGGGCAACTTTAGAGCTGTGTTGGCATGATCTTGGCCCTTGATTCTAAATGAATCTTGACCATTCATTTATTTTGAGGCTCTATATAAACCCCATTGCCTCTTATTTGTAAAAGAGATTTTTGAGAATTATCGTCTACAGGTTGTAGATTTAAATAATAATAATTGGAGTGTTGGTAATTTTATTTAAGTGTTTTATGTATTTGTGGTTCTCATTTCCTCCAAGTTAGATTAGAATTTTATTTCAAGTATTTAAGATTGAATTAAGGAATTTGTTGAATGCATTTTTGTGGGATCCATGTAATCCATACCACTAGCTTCTTGCTAATTGTAAGCTAGTCTTTTGCGGTCAACTGTAATTTTATGTAAACTTAACTTCAATTGTTATACATCCATTGTTATGCATTTCTTTGATGGTTTCAATGTTTTATGGTAATGATTTGAACATCCATGAAATATACCTTAGACGATTGCACTAACTTTGTGTCAAATTATTTATTTTGATGGTGAGACCTTGCCTAGTAGGATTCTATTGAATCATTCACCCTTTTATTGAATTATAGGATTTAAAATAGAATTCTTAAACGCTATTCCTTTTGTTATTCTTTTTTAAATCCTTGCTAAATTAGATCAAGAGCTTAATTGCAAAATCTTAAGTCATCAACATGACCTATTCCAATTCCAAATCTATTATTCAAACAATTATGTAAGTCCCCAAGTGTAAACAACAATATCACATTGAGCCATTAAGTTATAGACATGTCAAGAACTGACCATAGAAACTTTGGAGTCATCTTAGTTCATAAGATATTTAGCATCTGAGGTGATTTTGTTCAAGAGGGTAAAAAAATTTTGTATTTTATTTTGTGTGTGTATGTGCATAAAACATACATCAACACTAATTAAGGGGTGGGTGCAAGAAGTTGGGTCCCAATTCTGCGGAATTTTGTGAGCAAAAAATTTTGCTGCTAGAAATGAGTCCCCATTTTTTAAGAAACGGATACCCTTTTAGCTTCAGGGCCCTGACCCATAAAAATAAAATAGATGCACGTTTTGAAAAAATGGGTGCCCATTTAGGATCAGACCATCGTAGAGAAATGGGTGCACAATTTTTAGAAACAGTAAGGTACACATTTCTAAAAACATGTACCCGTTTCTAAAAACAGGTACACATTTCTAAAAACAGGCACATGTTTCTTAAAATGCTATAAATTTCGAAACGGGTGCCTGTTTTTTGAATTTTAAATAACGAGCACCCATTTCATAAAAGATGGAGTGGGAAAAACACCTATGCCTTGGTTTTGGCTTCGGGTTAGGCTTGGTGGGACCAAGCCTATGCTTGGACCTCCAAAAAAATGGCCAAGGCACTGGAATACCAGATTTCTACCTTGTCATAATTTTGTGAAGGTCTTCCTAATCATATTTTTTAATGAAACGAAAACCCATTAGAGTTCTCACTATCTTGATTTTAAAAATGTAAATTTCATAGTGATATGATTATTTTTACTATTTTTGCATTATTTATTAATCAAAAGTGGTACCTAAATGTAAAATAGTGAGGTTCAATAAAACTTTAATAACTTTTTGGTTTTTAGGTTTTTTGGAAAATAAATTTCATGAAATCAATCTACATACAATTATTTTGAAGATTAAAAAAAAAATTAAAAAATATGAAATTTTCATCAAATTATGATGGTCATACACAAGATGTTTTAAAAATGTACTTTATAGTCAATTAAAAATTAATAAAAAAATATATTCAATAAAAAAATAAGAAAAAATATTCTCATAAATATTTGGTGTCTTAGGTATCTTTTCCCAGAAGGATTTGCAAAAATTCATATATTTACATCAAAATATGGTGGTCGTACACTTGTGGTATGGACCTGAAACAAGCATTTTGAAAAAGTGGTTTTTAGACATGCCTACTAAAAATCAATTTATACCCATTTACTTAAACCTTATTTCTCTGCTAATTGTTTAACAATAAGAGTTCTTCCATTTTTCTTATTAAATTCTTCAATAGGTTCATTTAACTTTCAAAAGTGATTGTGAATGTTAGGGTAAATTTTTAAGTTGGCAGCCTAAATTTTTTTTTTTTGCTTCTTTGTACTGATTACATTGTAAATCCACTATGATAAACAGGCCAGAGTAAAATTAATAGGGGAGTGCACCAAACCTAAATCACTTAAACTTGAAAATTTTGCTTGAAATATGCTCTTCGAGGCAACTTTTGTATATGACAAAATAATTTTTAGAAGAAATATCTATGGAAATATTGTGGTGTTCTTTTCATAGAGTTTAACAAGTTTTTAAGAGCAAATTTTGTGGGTTTTTTTTTTTTTTGGTCAATAAAGGCAAAGCCATAATTATATTGATTATGTAGAATTTACAGAGCTAAGATAGCTAATAGATTTTAAACAGAATTCAAAATGGAAGCATCTGTATGCCTTCTTATAAGTGAAGAAGGAATGCAACCAGGCGGTCCATGGAGGGCATAAGGTGTCCTTCCGAATTTAGCATATAAGTATAAAGATTTCTTTAAAAAACTTAAAGTCTAATGGAAGAAGCTTTGCTGCCCTATTAATAGAAATTATACTAATTAAAGAAAAATACTCGGTCAAGAGACTAAATAGTAAGCTTTAATAGAACTAAAAGGGAACCTATCTTGCAATTTCCTTGTGGGCTTCAGATTGCAGGTGCTCATTCCTCACTCTCCCATGGCCTCTTCTTGGAGGCGACCCCTGCCACATCCTAGTCTGGACCCGCAATGACCCCTGCTAGCGCCACCCCTGCATTCCTATTCCATTTGAGGGTTCTCATCTTCTGCTTTCAGAGGCAGTATATCGTTGAGTCTTGCAGATTGAATTATGTCATCCTCTATGCCTAGGTCTTCTGAATTTTCTCCCAGGAACTGCCATTTAAGGTAGCCAAGGCCAACTCCAGTGAAAACTCGATTCTTATCCAAATCCTTTCCTTTCAGGTCAAGCAGGAAAGGATAATATTTAATTAGTTCTCCATGGGCATTGAATAGGATTTTGTCGCCTGGCCGAGGAGCCCCAAAGTCATGAATTGCCTTATTTAGGATTTCTTGGAGCTCTTGGGTGACCTCCTCTAGAAAAATCTTCTTCATGAGGGTCCAAACTGCCTTCTTGGCAAGTTTTAGGTCTAGCAAGGAGGCAACAAACCTTGAGGAGATGCTAGTGTTGTCCCGTGGATACTCATCTCTGATTAGGTGTCCACTACCCAAGATCATCTTGACTACCAATATGAGAGGGAAATCTGAGTAGAGGAGAAGGCGCTTGAGCATCAGGTCTATTGTTTTTAGGAATGAAACTTGGCACGTCAACGTCGAGAGGGAAATTGGAGTGTCTACTCCAAAACATGAGATGGGCCTGGGATAAACACTGATTATGAAACCAAAAGGAGGCTCTATCAAGATGGTTGGCAATGCAGGCTATCAAACAAGAACGAGATAACTAGGGCTTTGAGAATAATTGGCAAGAGGATGAAATCAAATTGCAAAAAACC
This sequence comes from Cryptomeria japonica, assembly GCF_030272615.1. NCBI lineage: Eukaryota > Viridiplantae > Streptophyta > Pinopsida > Cupressales > Cupressaceae > Cryptomeria > Cryptomeria japonica. The sequence continues at coordinate 240,507,857 of NC_081411.1, forward strand.
AATGCGAAGAAATAGGCTGGCACACTCTTTAATGCCAATTAATGAGGGACGGATTTGCATTAAATTTTCTAGCTAAGGTGGCGAGGGATGTTTGTCCTCGACATGCCAAATCTCTCATTCAGGCCACGCAAACCATAAGTTGATTTGATAGTTTGGAAGCTAGATCTCGTAAGGTAGATCAGGGAATGCTAAGGTCATAACTGTAGCTTGGATGAAGTGATTGAATACGGGCCCACTCTTCCCGAATAGGTAAGATTTTAAATTTGAAATTGAAGTAACTGTTACACTTAGCTGTCAAGGTTAAATTTAACGTTTTCCCTATTAACGAAGCTTTAATTATAATTCGCATACTCCTGAAGAGACTCTTGCATCTAAATTCATGTCCTCTAAGGCTCTTGCCTAATAAGTGTGATGGTCTGCTTGAATAACAAGCAGATTTCCCTGATCCCAACTGTAGAGGTAGGTTCCTTAAGCAGCTATTTTCGAGACAGCATCTGCCTCTGAGTTTGCTTCTTTGTAGATGTGATTTGCTTCATAGTTTTCTATCCTATCCAGACTTGCAATTATATTGTCTAAGATTCCCTACAATCTCCAATTTGGAGTAATTTTCCTCTTAATCGCATTTATTGCTATCTTTGAATCACCCTCCACTAAAATGTTATTCAAACCATGTTTTATGCAAACTATCAGTCCAAATTGCAATGCTTTAAATTTTTCTATGTTGTTTGTGTCTGGGGGGATTGGCTTTGCCATTTTCCCAAGAGTTGGTCCTGTGTGATCTCTGATTACATATCCTATGCCTGAAGGACCCAGATTGCCTCTAGAAGCACCATCAAAATTTAGTTTTAACTAGCCAGGAATTGGAGGTGACCAGATAGCAGCCTTTCTCATATTGTCCTTTTGCCCAAAGGAGGGAGAAATCCCGATTCCATGCCAGTTTTTCCTAATGCTTTCATCCCACGATGAGAAAGCTTTAGGTGGTCCCAAAGAAAAGGCTATCTTACAGTTGATTGAATCCACTATAACCGATTCAGAGTTCAAGGTTGTTTCTAATCTTCTAGATTTGTTATCAAATAGCCTACGATTCCTCTCCTTCCACATTTCCCAGACTAGACATGATGGGGATACTTCCATAATTAAGCTCAGGGTGGACTCCTTAGTTGGGATAGGCCAGCTTTGGAACAAGGATTTAATGTCATTTAGTAGGGTTGTGATTAACCCAATTTTAGCACAGAGCCATCGCCAGCATTTCGATGGAAAGGGACAAGTGATTAGTAGATGGTCCACTGACTCTGATTGAGCTTTGCACATGATGCACCTAGAGGGTCCTGCATACCCCATTTTTGTGAACTTTTTTGTTGTTAAGATCTTCCTTTGATAGGCTAGCCATGCAAAGATCCCTGCCTTAGGAATGACTCTAGAGCTCCAAAACAACTTCTTAGGAATATCCAGTTGATCCTGAACAGCATTGTTGACTAGTACTTTGTAACCATCTTTAGGATTGTAGTGCCCTATTTTGGAAGGTGCCCATATTAAAGAATCATTCCCTCTTCTCGAATTGACATTTCTTGCTTTTAAGAGCTCTGTGAGTTTATCTAAATCTTTCCTAGAGGTTGGAACTCCTTCCAATGATTTCCATCTCCAACTTTGAGAACTAGGTGAGCCATCATTAATCAGATAATCTCTCACTCTAACACCCTAGTGATGCTTAAGCCAGTTCTTTGTATAGAAATGTTAAGTGAACTCAAAATAGGTGGGTAGCCACCCCAAGAATCCTCCCAAAAAAGCCCGAAAATCCATCCCGGATGTCACATTTGAACTGTTTTGAGATCATATTTCTGAAGGAGATTAAAAAATTTCATGTTCTTGATCCCTTGGGGAAACAGTTTTCTCTTATAATATTGATAGGTTCTTGATCTGGTAAATATTTGGTAGCTAGCATTCTAGCCCATGTGGTATTTGGATTCTTAATGAACTTCCATAATAATTTGGCCCCTAAAGCTTTATTTTGCAATTTGAGGTCCTTAATGCCTAAACCCCCTAGGACCTTGGGCTTGATTATTTTATCCCATGCAATTAGAGCTATTCTATGTTTCTCCTCTGTATTTTGCCAAAAAAAATTCCTCATTTTCTTAATTATAAAGGCATTTGCATTTGCTGAGAGAGAGAGAATGGATAATAGATAAATGGGCAGGGTCGATATTACTTCTTGAATCATCACTAGTCTTCCTGCCCAAGACAATCATTTCCCTTTCCAGGAGTTTGAGGTCTGATCCACTTTTAGCTTAAGAGAATCCCATGATTTAGCATTCCTCATGCCATGATCAATTGGGATACCCAAATGGATACAAGGGACGGATCCTTCACTACAATCCAAAATTGAAAGTATTTTGGACTACAAGAGTTTAGAGGTAGAAAAGAAATAGACCTTTGACTTTTCCTTATTCCTTATTTGGCCTGAAGCTTTCCCAAATGTGTCTAGAATCTATTTTAGATGGGAAGCTTCTTTGATTTTAGCTGCCCCCAATAGGAGATTATCATCTGCAAACTACTGGTGTGTGACTGCAAAGTTTCTTGTTACTTTGATTCCCTCTAAAAGATTGTTCATATGGCTTCCTTTTAATGTCCTTCCCAACACCTCCCACATTATAATGTAGAGAAAAGGAGAGATAGGATCTCCTTGTCTAATTCCCCATGTTGAGGAAAAAAATCCATTTACCAAGATTGAGAATTTCAGAGTGGAGATACATTCAAAGACCCAATCAATCCATTGTTTTGCAAAACCAAAGGCTTGCATAACCTTACAAAGGAAGCACCAGTATACACTATCATAAGCCTTTGATATATCTACTTTAATCATCATACCTGGTCTTTTTGTGCTTTGGAGAGTATGGATTGTTTCTTGTGCTATTATAGCCCCATCAAGAATTGAACGACCTGCTACAAACCTTGTTTGTTCTTCTAATATAATTGATTCCATGAGGGGCTTCATTCTATTCATCATGACTTTTGAAAGGATTTTATAAACTGTATTGGAAAGTGAGATAGGTCTGAAATCTCCCAGTTTTAATGCACTCTCCTTCTTTGGGATGAGGACGATGAATGTGTTGTTTACTTCCTTAAGAATCCTTCCTCATCTTCTTGAGCATTCCAGAGCTTCCACCAAATCCTGACCTAAGATGTGCTAGAAATTCTGAAAGAAATCCACTAGAAAGCCATCCGAGCCAGGAGCTTTACCCAAGGGCAGTTGATTGAGGGCTTGAAGTACTTCTTCCATCTTTATTCTCTCATTAAGATTTTGGTTCTGCTTATCTGCTATGATCTTGGGGATCACTTCCAATATCTTTTTTTTCTTTGATAGTTGAGAACCTTCAAGATTATTTAGAAGACTGAAGAAGAAAGAGGCGATTTCCTTCTTGATTTCATCAGGATCCTCTATGATCTGTTTGTCTTTGGACTCCAGTTTTGAAATCTAGTTCTTGCTCCTTCTAATCTTTGTTACATTGTAGAAGAACTTAGTTTTTTTATCTCCCATACTAAGCCAATTCTCCCTCGATTTCTACTTCCAAAATATTTCTTCTTTAAATAAGATGTCCTCATATTCCAATAGGAGCATCTTTTCTTGTTGGAAGGATTCTAGGTCCATACCTTCCAGGATGATCTTATCATTTAGAGATGCCATTCTATCTTCTATCAAAAATTTTGTTGAGAATATATTTCTAAAGTGTTGGGAGTTCCATTGAAGCAGTTTGTGTTTGACAATTTTCAACTGAGCAGTAAAGCATAAGAGTTTTGATCCTTCCACCGAAACTTACTGCCACCAGTTTTCTATCAAAGTGAGAAATTTTTGGTCCTTCATCCACATGTTCTCAAACCTGAATGGGGCTTTGCAATTTATCTTTTTTCCAAGCAAGGAGAGCATTATGGGATAATGATTTGATCCTGAACAGGGAATAACCGAGCAGGAAGGGGAGAATGGAAAGCACCTCAAATCTCCTTGCCAGAAGAATCTATCTATTTTTTCTGCAATATTGCTAAATCCTTTCCTTCTATTTGTCCAAGTGAACAAATCTCCTAAGTCTATTTCCATCAGGCCATTCCTATCAATCCAAGCGTTGAAGTCTTGTTGAGTTCCACCTAAGCGGATTAATCCTCCCCTTTTATCAGAAGCTCTTCTGATAGCATTGAAGTCACCTCCTATAAAGAGTTGTTCCTTAGTTAAAGAAGACAGGACTACATCTAAGGAAGACCATAAGAGACATTTTTTGAGGTGGGAGACTGGGCCATAAGTATTTATAACAAAGAAAGATGAATTGGATTGGAGACAAGAAACTTTTGCAAAGATCCAATTTATGTTTGAAGCAATGACATCACTTTTAACTTGGGAAGGCTTCCAGATTATCATTAGGCCTCCTGAAGCCCCATCTGAATCCACTATCACTTGTGAGGAATTTAGAAAATGGGGGCTAATTCCACTACCAAATGCAACTGCTTGCATATTATCCAGCTTTGTTTCTTGTAAAAAAATGATTTCTGCACTGACCAAAAGAATCCTCCTTTTGATCACCCTTTACTTGTTAGGGGCATTGAGGCCCCTAACATTCCATGATAATATTTTCATTGATGTTCAGGAAGGGGATTCCCCTTCCCTACTTTCCAGAAGTCTTGAAGTTTTGATTGGTTCTCAGCAGCACCATCTAAAGATCTGTCTTTTATAAGACATTTGCGGCCTTTCTTAGGAGGGGAAGAGCCAAAGTTTGGTTTTTCCAATCCCTATTGAATCTGATGTAGGCCTAGCTTTCTTTTTTCTTTGACCTAAGAGTATAGGACTGCTAAGGGGGTATCTAAAATTGAGTCTGGGTCTTCATCCTAGACCACTAGATCCTGTAGAATTTTCTTAGCATTTTGATCTAAGGAGAAGCCCAAATCTTGAGGGGCTAAAGGTGGAGATAACAAGGATGGGATTGGGCTACCCATTGATAGATTAAGATACTAATCTACTGAGGGTAAATCCAAGGAAGAGTGGATCTCACCATCAGATAGAAGAGGCTCATGATTCTTTTCTAAATCAGCTATAAGATCATTTTCAATGACCTCCTCTTCCTACAGGATTTTAGCAGTATGCCAAGGTTTATTGATACGTTTCTTTAGGTGGAGGGAACCTTTCTACTTGTTGCACCTTAGACTATTTTTCTTTTTTGGGACCTTAGAAGGAGGCTAGGAGAAGATATTAAAAGCTCCTATGGAGAGGGAAGGAGTTTGCTTTTGACCAAATAGACTTATAACCGCTTTATGAGACTGCAACTTAAGAATCGGGGAGAGAATGAGAGGGGGACAACTATGAGGAGAAAGAGGAGAAGATGGGGAGACCATACCTGTACTACAGCGGAGCAACTAGCCTTGAGATTCTTAAGGGTGGAGGTTAGATCTAGGTGTGTGGAGCATCTGTGGTTGTAGTGGAGCTAAAGGCACTGGAGAGGAGACATGAGCTCTATCTTGAGGCTGACAAATGGCGATCCTGCCTAGCTGGTTTGCCTCCACTATAGGTGGAACCAATAGATTATCCTGATCCCTAACCAGCTTCTAACCTTCTTGTTTTGGGGTAGCTCACTGTTGAGGCTAGTATGTGAGGTGAATAGCGCCCATTGAGGCTGCCATTGAGCTATTTTTGATTATTTGGTTTCGAAGAATACATTTGCCAGGGATTTGCTTACCCAGCCTTTGCACTTTTTGCTTCCATCTTCCCATTTCTAAAATGATTTCTAGGACGCGGTAGAAGCCTTTTTGAAGGTCAATCTCCACATAGATGTTTGCTACATCTCCTTTAAGACCTTTTAGAAAATCCTCCTCGATACCCACTAGGGTTCCTAGAGTATCACCAATTTTCAGCAAAGCCTCCGGGCACCAAAACTCAAATGGAAGGCCCACTAAAGACAACCAAACAGGGGATTTATCAAATCTATGATTCACGGGATCAAAGCCTGGTTTCCAGTTTATAAAGTTGAAAGATGACCCTTGGAAGAACAATGGACAACCTTCCATGATTACTTTCTTTAGGGAAGAGTCAACACACTCTAGAAGAAAGAAATCATTTTGTAGTGCTCTGATAGTGATCAAACCTGGAAAAGATGACATCCACCAGGAGATTATGTCTTTTCTATTCCCACCTATACCACACCATTGTGCAAAAAAGGCATTTTCTTTGAATCGGGCAATCATGGGGTTGATGGAATCAGAAGGTAGGACAAAATGTTTGCTACCCATGGTTTTTCGGCTCCATTTCTGATCCTAGCAAGCAAAGTTAGGAGGCAGACGATGGAAAGAAGGTTTTTTGAAACCTGATTTATTGATGCTCCTGAAAGGCATGAAAGGAGCAGCTACAGGGAAAGTCTGCTTAGTTTGGCAACCATCATGGTTGCGGGCCAAAGATGCATTGAATGCAAAGCATTTCTAAACCCTAGCTGAGATGGGGATATTATTAGGGCCTGTTGCCACTTTCTTAGCCCAGGGGTCCAAGTTTAAATGATTTTGAGGGTTTACAGCCTGAGCATTAAACCCTAGCCAAGATTGCCTTTGAAAGGTCTGATTCTTCTTTCCCTATGTGATCGAGGGCATATGGTATGAATGCGGAGTTTGAAAACACACTAGTTTCTTTACCGCCAACAGAGGATCTCTAATAGAGAGACGCCATGAGCTCCATGGCCGCCCAGCCCCCCCCACCAGGCCTTGATTCGAACCCACCATGAACCCGCCAAGAACCCGCCATCACTCTACTTTCTAGAAGATTTTCAGAATGAGTTTCTTGTGTTTTCTTGTGTGTTTTTTTATTAAATTGCAATGAGTTTATTTATATTTCTATTAGTGGCTTGTTTTATATTCTTATTTGTGGTGTAATGATAAGGTCATCAATAAGGTACAACTCCCTCCATGTATAATGAGACATTGATCTATTTCCAGGTCAATTATTGAATTCATGTTAAATTAGACTTCAAGTGTATGAATCCATGATTATGATTTTGTTTTCCTTGATCCATTAAATCTAGGGATGGCATTTTTTAGCATAAATGTAATTTCAACACTAGCCTGGTTATCATTTTCTTCTTTTCATAGTTCACTATGCTTGGAAATCATGGTTCAAATTGAAGTCATCAATAAGCTTTCTATTACATTCAAATTGAGCCTTGATTAAAAGTTTCAATTTCTCTTATTGTATTCCTCTAAGGGAGCTCAGGAAGGAGACTATCATACTGAAAAGAAGGATCTATTTTGGATTACTGTGCTTTTCTCACATTTTGGACTAAGAAAAAATACTACTCTTATCATAAATCTTCCCATACTTATAGAAATGAAAGATGTTTTCCATATTTAGAAACACTCCTAAAGAGCTTCTCCAAAAGATCCTCATACATATTTTATCCTCCAAAAGCAATCTTTATCATTTTAGGGACATAATTGTTTTATTCTTCCAATGATCTTTCACCTTTGCATATCTTAAGGTTCTTATTTTACTATTATTTGTAGAATAAACCTTAAGATTTGCTTGTATGATGTTTTTTCTTCTTTTTATTTTGTTATAGGTGATTGCAAGTTCAAGTTCAATTATAGTGAGAGTTAAGTCTTTTTATCATATATCTTGACATATTTTACACAGATTTTTTAAAATATTAATATACTCATTAAATTAATTATCATACTACAAATAACCACTGAAAAAATTATATGTTATTGAGAAACTTCTATATATATAAAATCTTACAAAGAAAGACGATCAACATATCTGATGAACCTATAAGTGCAATTGGTAGTATAAAACTAAGGAATAACATCAATAATTTATCAATGAGAATTCTTGTTGTAGTATAGAACATTTGTTCTGCCACTACAACTATGATTCAATGTGATATTATAACATGTCAAATAGTTATTAGATAATATGTCCAATTGCAACACCACCTATGTCTAAAGTTAACATGATGTTTTAGAATAAAACAAAAGCAAGCAAGAACAGTACTAATATATTTCTTTCTCATTTAGTCAGGATGTTATAATATGGGCAAATCCTCAATAATTATTAAATTTGTGGCTAGGTGTGTTCCACCAGCAATGTATTCTCAATGGCCTACATCTTCAAGAAATAGGCATTAAAACAATAATGGATAAAGTGAATAGAATCAATCTAAGTTTTGAAATGAGGAAAGTCAGAGGTGAGGAAGGAGTGAGGGTTTCAGGGGATTCTAATGGTGGACATGATGAAGCAGATGATGGCGGTGATGGTTGGACCATTTCCCTCAGGGTGTATTTGGATGTTGGGCTGCGCTCTGCAGTCTACCCATTCTGTGGTTGGAGTGTTTGGATGGGGGTGCCTTGGGCTGGAACTCAGGAGGATGATGTTGGTGAAGGGGTTGTTGGAGATTTTGTTGGGGTTGAGGGTTGTGGGGGATGTGTTGAGGTCTTCCCCTTTCCCTTTCTCTACTTCAGTTTTTCCTTCACTTGTGGGGGATCTCTTGCCTATTTCTCTTCTATGTTTAGGGCGGTTGTTCTCCTCATTTGGGGCTATTTTTGGAGGCTCTCCTTGTGTGGAGACACCCTTATTCGGCCTGATTTTCTTCCATTTGGCTGGTTTGGTTCATGGGCAAAGTGGGTGGTGTACATTTGGGGTTTCTTTTGCTCCTTTTGTCGTCACTTTTAGAGATGTTGTTGACCCGGTTGTGCGGCCCTATTTTTTAGAAGGAGATCTCTATTTTTTGTGGATTTTGGGCTTGATGTCCTTTGTGAGGGATGGTAACCTTTTCTCTGATATGGGTTATCCTCCTTATCTTTCTTTCTTAAAGCCCTTTTTTGTGGTCCCCTGGGTGTTGTTTGGTGCATCCCTTCTATGGACGGTTTTGAATTTTTCTATCCTTGTTGGCCCTTGGGATGGCTTCTCCATTTTTCTTTGGTTTTTTCCTTAGCATATATGGTTTTCTCTGGCTTTTCCTATAGAGGTGGCCCTATCTTCTTTAGAGGTGAAGATGGATGGTGTTGGAGATGACCTTTCTTCTATTGAGCTGAAGGTGGATGTTGCGCTTCAGACTAGAAAATGTTATTGGTTGTTGATGTGTTGTCTCTTGTCTGTTTGGGAGGAAAGACTGGTCTTTAAGCTAATTTCCTTCCTTATTCTCCTATTGAGCTTGACAGAATGGAGGGTATGATTTTCTTAGTTATGTTCTTCCTCAAGTTTAAGGTTAAAGGAGCCTTGTTAAAACCTTGTGTCCCTGTGTTCTAGATTGTGCTTTCAAGAAGAGATGTTGTTGTCTAGGATTTGACAGGTTGTGGGATCCTAGCAAAACCCACTCTCGAGGTTGAGGGATCCTAGAAAAACCCTATGTTTTCTATTCATTTTAGGGACTAGTTGGATGCTAGCAGTTTTCAAGGGCCCAATTTGGTCATTGTTTATTTCTTGTTAGGTTTAGGATTCATGGATTTTTGTATCCTGGAGTTTCTATTACAAGTTATGGGAGCCTAAGAAAATCCTTGTTGTTGGCTGAGGGTGCCTAAAAAAACCCTCGTTCTTGGTTTGATGAGGTCTAAAGTTTACTAATTTAGACCCTTTGTTTGGGCCAGCCTATTGTGTAATGTTTCAATCTTCAATTTTGGCTAGTGTTTGACTAGTTGTGGCTTCTTTGTATTGTTGTTTATGCTTCGCGCAGTCTTTGAGTTTTGCGTTCTGGATGCCCGTAAGTCCAGAAGGTTTCAGGTCCTTTTTGAAACCTGTTGTTTGTTTCGAGTAGTCTAGTCCTTTAATCGATGATAGCTCTCTAATTGTAAGCATTTTGGGGCCATTCAAATTCTTTTTTATCCTAATTAAAAAAACAATAATGAACAAAGCAATAAAAGAAACAATAAATACATTGCATCTCAGAGTCACCCTGTGATTATAGTCTTTGATAAATGCAGTAGATCAATATAAATTTATTAAATCAATAGACAAACAATGAAGCAGAGATTAGTTAATATAGCTTATAATGTCGCCCTTACCATATCATCTTTCCCTTATTCTTTTTGCCCTCTAAGCACTAATCTCTCTTCCAGCTTTCAGAAATCTCTAGACGTATGAAATAAAAGAGGGACAGCAAGAAAAATAATTGAATAAAATAAAAGAAGCTAATATCTGACTGGTAATATTATTTTTTGAGTGCTTCTCACGCCTGGTAGTTTCCTCTATAGTTATGAATGGGCAATTGAGTCTACGTACTTTATAGGCACCTAGAATAGATTTAAATTTTCACTTTTGTCAGGTTAAATTGAAAGCCAAAAACAAAAACCAACTCCACTAACAAGTTAATTTTTTCATTATGGAAAATGACACTTCCATTAAAATATTTTAGTTTCACCCTTTTAAAGTTGCCTATTCATCAATGCATGAAGTAGCAAACTTAAAGAATTTTAAATGGTCTCTAATTTATAATTGAGTCTAGCTCTAAATGGTGGGTAAAGCATTTCATGCGATTATATTATCTCCCTCAATAAAGAAACTAATGATAAGTGTCCTAGGGACTTTCCTAGTGGAATGTCTTAGCTTTGAACAAACAAAAATATCATTTCCACTGTAAGTCCTCCACTCATAAATTATTACCACTTCAATTACTTCCATTCTAAAATGTGGACTAGAAAAAAAGAGGTAATTATAAGAAGGAAGTCCACCTAATTATTTCAATGTTTACCATTTCAATGTTTAAATATAATTCTAAATATGGAAGATCACATGTATAAAGTATTTTAACCGATTAGAATTTGAATTACACCATGCCATGTCTTGTAGATCAGAAACTATTGCTTGAACTATTTTGTAAGAATAAGGAAACTTAGCAAGATATATTTAAAACAAAATAGAAAGAAAAAAATAATAATGTTCACATATGCTTGTTCGAAATGAAAAAGGAAAAGTAATGGGAGGAGAATATTATTATTGTCAACTATAATAATGTTATCCCTAATATTTAGCATTTATAGTACAACTAATATACTAGATCAATAATAATGTATGAGTAACTAGAGTTGTTGGTTATGCCATTAGCAATTAAATAACACCATTGTTGATATGGTCAATATATTAAAGAGGAAATCAATAGCATAAAAAAGAGTGGTTACGTTGGAAGTACGTTAACATTAGATTTACGATGCTCATTGTCAGTAATAGTTTTGACATGATATTAGTAGTAAATTCAATTAATAAAAGCATTATAATTAGTAACCATAACAATAGCCAATAGGGTGCAATGTGAATTGTGGTAGTGAAATAATAACTATTGGTGTAAATATTTATTCATCTTGGATATTATTACACCTTACTTAAGTTTACTTAGGAAATGCATTTCATAGTAGTTTGGGTATGAGACACTTGGGTGTTTGTGCAACATTGGGATAGTGTGTGTAGGAGAATTTCCACCTTTTATGGTGTTGATCTTGTTACTACTCTATCATATCCACTTATTGTGGAGTGATAATTCCACCTTCGATGGGTGATCCACCTCATGTGGAATATTTTATTGTTTCTCCTACCTACCCACACCTATTTCCTACCTACCCTTGTTTCTTATTGAGCCACATGTCATGTTTGTGTGCTCACATATCCATATTGACTTGCCTATATAAGCAAGCTCATCTACATTGTATGTAACAACTTTTGATGATCCAGTTGATCAGTATTTTCATCTTGATAGAATACAGTTTATTCCTAACATACATTTTGTTCTCTCTTATTTGTTCTTTCCATTGCCTCTTGATCTTGGCAAAATCTCACATGGTATCAAATCCATTAGAGTGTCATTGGTTTCCCAATTGAGAGAAATTTGGGGTTTTGTATTTTGGAGCTTTCTATTGCAGGTTATTATTGGAGCTTGTTGGGTCAAATCCAAGGTCACCATTGGATTGAGGAGGTTCAAGAAAGTCACAACCGCTTTTTGTTTCAACCAAATCCTACATCTGAGGCCAAATCTAGAGTTGTTTGAAGGTGGAGGGTGGTGACTTGTCCCAGCAGCGATCTACAATTTTGGAGCATTTTTGGCCAAATCTGTCATCGTCATTGCGCTCAAAAGGCCCAAAAACTTGCATGATCTACTATCACTTCATCGAAACCTACAAGATCCCCTCTTGGCCCATTGTACGGACTTGCAGGTATAGGTTTGAAAAAAAAATTGTTTTTCAAAAAAAATAAATAAATAAAAAATTAATTAAATGTCATTTAAGGGGGGTGGGTGATTTATTTTATTTTATAAAAATCAAAAAAAAAAATTCAGTTTTTAACCCACAGTCACTGCGAGTACACCGCAATGTACCTGTAGGTAACTGCAGGCACTGCGGCCCTGCAGTGTACCTAAAAGTAACCGCAAGCATTGCAGCCTCGTAGTGTACCTGTGGATATTTGCAGGACCTACGAGTACTGCACTGCGGCCCGCAAGCTTGGTTTTTTTTGTCTTTTTTTAATTTGAAAACATTTTAATTTATGTTTTTTAAATAAATAAATAAAAAATTAATTAAGTTTTTTCTTTAATAATTTTTATTAAAGTTTTTTAATATCATTTTTTCAAAAAATGGCTTATAATAAACCGTTTTTATTTAGATCTTTAAAATCTTTTAAAAACAAAAATATCATGGAATAAGTCAAATTGGGAACACAAGTTTTTCTTGTCACTTCATACCTGTCTTGCAGTGCTTCCAACCAGCAGTCAAGGAGGGTGAGGTTTGATTTGCTCCTTTATATCTCTTGGCCACATCCCAATCAGAGGCATCTTTTTCTACAATATTCTACAGGACTTCTTGGTGGCATCATTTTCATGTTTCCAAATTTGCACTATCATGTTGTATGCTCTTGCATGAGCAATTTTGTACTCGCACTATCATAAAGTGTCACACCTCTTTGTATCTTGTCATTGTTGACTATTTGATGTAATCCTCTTGTACATATAGATTAGGAATATCTTATGAGACTTGGTGCATGGCTCCAGTTGAGACTTAGATTGTACACATTTGTGCATAGCTCCCATAAGACTTAGATTGTACTAGTATTTCTACCATTTACAAGTATCCAGATGATTCTCAAAGCAGGTTGTCTCCATGCCTGATCTTCATTTTGTTGCAACAAGTGATTCATCGTCATCGACTTGGTACCTGGTTTTGTCCCACTTTGACATTATTGGTGCAGCATTGGCTCTCTTTCTTCCTAATGGGAACACATTTTGGTCAACATCATTGGACCATCTTTGTAGGAGATTTTACATTGGGAGGGGCTTCACGGTCTCTTCTTCTCTATTATTCATCATTGAGGGCATTGTGTGCTTTCATCATCTCTCTTTTTGGGGGGATTTTTTTCCCATGTGGTTTTTCTCTCTTTCCCCTCTTTATGGGAGATTGCATTTGCATTTGTACATGGGTACCTAACATGGCCTCGTATCTGGGACCCATCTTGCATTGCTTTGTTTCATTGTAGACTTAACTGCATTCCCCTAAGTTGCACTTAAGGGGGGTATTGGTATAAATAATTATTCATCTTGGATATTATTGCACCTTACTTAAGCTTACTTAGGAAATGCATTTTATAGTAGTTTGGGTATGAGACACTTGGGCGTTTGTCCCACATTGGGATAGTGTGTGTAGGATAATTTCTACCTTTTATGGTGTTGATCTTGTTACTACTCTGTCATATCCACTTATTATGGAGTGATAATTCCACCTTCGGTGGGTGATCCACCTCATGTGGAATATTTTATTGTTTCTCCCACCTACCCACACCTATTTCCTACCTACCATTGTTTCTTATTGAGCCACATGTCATGTTTGTGTACTCACATATTCATATTGCCTTGCCTATATAAGTAGGCTCATCTACATTGTATGTAACAACTTTTGATGATCCAGTTGATCAGTATTTTCATCTTGATAGAATACAGTTTATTCCTATCATACATTTTGTTCTCTCTTATTTGTGTTTTCCATTTCCTCTTGATCTTGGTAAAATCTCACAATAACAATAGAGTAGAGATAGGCATGGGTTAATTTTTATACAGTTAATAAAACTTTGTTAGCTAACCTACTATGTTTAATCTCAAATAAACTACTTAAGCATTATCACCAAGATTATGTAGTATATCTCTATACCAAGATATTAATGATTATGTTGTTAGAAATGTCCATATTAGATTTTGAAAAAACAAAATTGTTGTGCTTTCTATTCCTTGAAGTATAGGCATGACAACAAGAGTGTCGTCTTAGTATAGTATTGCAATAAAAAAGAGTTGTTATAAATTTTTAGTTGAATTTTTGGGCACGATAGATTATATTTAGCCTAGACTAGGATCAAGAGTTAGTGGTATCGCAACACTCATCTCCACCCCCAAGGAAGAAGGGATATAGAAATATATTGAATGGTTTGACTTAGAATCAACTGCCCAAGCAGATAGTGCTATGCATCCAAACAAAAAAATTAGGAGAGGAAGGATCTTGATATAAATATAGATCAAGTAGAAAGGGAAATAGAAGAATTGATTGAATACAAAAGAAAATACTAAACAATCCAACCAAGTCAAGAGAAGAAAACATTGTGGCAAAAGGAGACCCCAAAGTGATGAAGGTAAGATACTATTGTGATGGAAAGGTGGTAGCTCAAGTTGTGGAGACCCTATCAAAGTTCTAAGATTGTTCCCTATAAATTTTATAGAAATGGAATGAATCAAGTTGGAATTAGGGAAAATGAAGATCCAACTAAAGGAAGGAACTAAATCTATCCAAAAAAGACCTTACAAATTGAATCCTAACATGACGAAGAAGGTGAAAACATAATTGGATAAGATCTTAGTTGTCAAAATTATGAAACTAATGGATGGTACAAAATCAATAAGCCCCATGGTGATATAGAATAACCAGATTAGAGAGATAAGGATCTATGTCAATTTTAGGATTTGAATAAAGTTTGCATACATGATCCATTTCCTGCCCCATTTAAACAATAAATTTTGGAATGAATAGTAGGAATAGAGATATATTCATTTACCAATGGCTTCTCTAGATATCACCAAACTAGGATAAGGAAAGAACACTAGATAAAAAAATCTTTTTCTATAGAATGGGGTTCATAGTGATGTCATTTGGACTGAAGAACGCTCTTGTAGTGTTTAACTGGATAATGACCAACACTTTTAAAGATTTCATACAATATTTTCTAGAAGACTAATTGGACGATTGGAAAATATATAGATTTGCTAAGGATCACAAAAAAGTACTCTACAGGATGCTAAACACGTGAAAAATTATGCGGGTATCATTAGACCTAAAGAAATGTATGTTTATGCTACCCTTTGGGACCTTATTATGACATATTATATGCAAAGAGGGATTGTTGGTAGATCATATAAGGGTTTCTCTGATACTCAACTTAAGACCACCTAATAGTGTGCCAATAGTCAAGACATTTTTTGGCTATGTTGGATATCGCACGGAGTTCATAAGGGATATGTTAGTATTGTTGTGCCTCCAGAATAACTTTTGATGAAGAAGAAGGGGTGGGGTATTGCTTTGAATGACAAACCTCACAAAATATTTGATACCTTGAAGAATAATATTGTAGAGGCACCAATTCTTATGTTCCTAGGATGGAATTCTCCTTTTCATGTTCATGTAGATGCTTTTGGTATAACCATAGGAGTAGTGCTAGCTCAAACCAAAGGGGAAAAAAACCATCATGTCACCTTTATTAGTAGGAAATTGTCTTTCATGGAGAAGAATGATGCCACCACTTATAGGGAGGAATTTATTTGAAATATGTGCAATATGTTGTCATTGATGTCAACGTATCATTTTTGTATATAGATGGATTGATATAGTTGAAGAGGTTGAGAAATGGTTTAAGACTATCATGTTTGAGACACTAATGAAGACATGGTATCAGTATGTTTTATAACAATAAGGTAGTCAACAAGACCATGCAAATTTATTAATGACTATAAGACAATCCAAAAATATGGTATAGCCATAATTAAGTTAGTAACACATTGATCATGCTTTGAATGAGTTATGTAATCACTTACACTATTTTCTACTTGTTTCAAGGATTTAGATTATTAACAATTCAGTCCTAGTTTATGGTTGTGTATTTAAAAAAAATGGTCTAAGGCATAAATAGTGCACTTCCTAACACAAAATCTTTGAATTTTGGTCTACATTCCTCTGCTTTGCAGCATTTAGCCTTGTAGTTCTAGATTTATATTTGTCTATCACAAAGGATGTCATTTCTAGGTCTTCATATCATAACAATTTCTATAGTAAGAGTTATAATTCATTGCTCTCTAGATTGTACTCTAACAAATTTCATCCATGCACATTTGAGATACTCATGAAAACTTGAAGATATGATCAAAGAGGTATAAGGATTCATCCATGCACATTTGAGATGATTTTATGTACTATAGTATAATATCAAAAGAGTTAATGTGTAATAGTCTATTAGGGGTGCTCTATTTTCATCAATTCAGTGTGTTTCTCTACTTTCATAAGCACATAATGATCTATTTTTAGATGATGGTTTTAGAGACACTATGCATAGGCTACAATACTCATATCTTGATCCACATAGTGTTCTTGGTCTCTCCCCTATTGCAGAAAGGTGTACAGTTAACAGGTTTGGCAAAGTTGTTGTTGTCAAACTAATAGTCTTGTTTTACTTCTCTTGCAGTTGATCCTGATCAGTTATACTTTCTTTGGAGGATGTGTTGTAATTATTTAGGGTCTAGTTATTCATTTGGTTGGTTTACAACTCAATCTATTTCATTATGCATATATTTGGTGTTGGCCTATGTAGTATCACATGTTTCATCTAAAGGTCACCTTGGAGCCGACCTAGTTAGAGTTTTGAGATGTTGTGGAGGGTATATATAGAAGACCAAACCATTTAGTGGTGAGTATAAAGTAAGTCAGATGTAGTGAATGTACAAAAAAGAGACTGCAACATCAACATATGTCAAATGCATTTTTTATAGTAGTTTAAGTTCATAATATTTATTGTTAGATGTAGAATGGGAAAGATTTAATGTGCTTGATGTATGTAGAATAGTAGATCTGAACGTTTGTAATATTTATATTTTACTTGTGATTTTTTTTTGGAACCCATTCAGAAGTAGTTTCTTTAAATAAGGTGGCATTAGGATTATTGAAAGTTTCTTTCTTATTCTTCTTTGGAGTATAAAGAAGAAATGTTCCATGTTTTTACATATATGAAGGAATGAGATTATCTTTATCTTGCTTTATTGATAGAGAAAAAGGATTATAAATTGGTTTTAGGAGTATTAGATGGAAATGAAGAGGGCCTCATATGCTCCTTATTTTACCTTTCTATTAACTTTTTATCAATTTTGTCATTTATATTTCTTTGGTATAATTAATAAATTCAATATTTATGATCATAATAAATAGCTATACAATGCTCCTCACTCTTACAATCATAACATAATTTTGAAGTATGATGTGACTTGACTCTATAATATAATCATAATCATTTGAAACATTTGGAATACTTCGAAATATTGCAGTCATCATGAAAAATATTATATTAGTAATGTGTTATTAAAAAATCCAAATTTAATCATTATATCATTACAATCATATAGAAAATTATTGAAGCATTTTTATCAATATATAGTATAGTAATAGAAAATTCTGAAAGATGTGCCTCCCAACTAGGGGACACCATAAAAATACTATAAAGTGTATAAAAATGTATATGGTGTACAAAAGCTCCCAATCACAACAAATAATATTAGATGGATTAACATTTAATAGATTTTTCTCATGTTATTTATGTAATTTGCAACCACCTTATATGTTCTAAATTTCAAGATGGTATGATGTCATCAAATATGCTTGATATGTGTGGAAGCATAAGAATAACCTGTGATATTGTTTTTTGTATTTGTGAAGTTAGATTCATTTGTTCTTTTTGAATATTTTTTATTTTTCTTTGTAACCCATATAGAAGTACCTCTTTAAAAGAGGTGGTAATGGGATTACTAAAAGTTGTTTTCTTATTCTTCTTTTAATCAAAAGGATGAAATCATCATTGATTTGGCACATAGTAAGTAATGAAATTATGCTATTATATCTTTATTAGTGGGTGACAAGAGTTATGAGCTCATTATTTTGCTCAAGTAGTATTAGCAGGCAATAAAGATGGCTTCATTTTCTACTTATTTTCCCTTTTGATTTTTTCTTGTTTCTTTTATTGCACACACATTTTTTATAATTAAGAATTCTACCTTTGGTTTCATAAGGATTTTCTCTTTGACACTCCTTTCCTTTGCAATCTTAATAAATGTCTTTGAGAGTGACAACATAATTTTTCAAGTATGTAGTTGACTTGATAATACGTACATATTTATCTCTCATCACTATTATAGTTTTCTATTGAAAAACATATTTTAGGTGTTGATGTATCATAGATGATATAAAATTTAATTACTATAATTAAGCTCTTCCAAGCAAAATAAAAAATCTAGCCAATGAATAAATGATATGTAAAACTTCATCTAGCACCTAGTAACCCATGTCAATAGGAAAGACAATACTCTCTAAAGTGTCCACACAAGTGACATTGGTTATATTTAGAGAAACACATAAATATTTGTATTTGTTTGATGATAAATTTTTAATTATATTGATTATTTGTTGCATATATTATACTTTAGCGTCGTAATTGTCACTGAGACAATTTACACCTCATGTTTGTGCACCTACTTTAGCATGTCTCCCCCTCATCACCTAGTTATGTCCAATTTGTGTTAATTCTCTAGTTTTGATGTCATATACACATTCCAATTGATTTCTTGGAGGAGTGTCCTTCTCCTAGGGTTAAATTAAGGTCCCTAACTGATAAGGACTAGGGCACTAGCTTCATGCTCCTAGGACTAGAGTGTTCAGCACCCTGGTCCCCATTTGTTGGACCCTATTTTGAAATAGGAGAAGGGCCCTATCCCTTCGATGGGAAATTAATTTTGTGCCTCCGCATGACCATTGGAGGTTGGCCTAATCAGTAATTGACCTAGATATCTCTATATAAAGACATTAATCAATTCATTTCAATCCCACTTCTCCATCTCTAAGAAATCTAGCATTCTTCCATCCGTGAAGCATTCATTCAAAGGTCTTCAAGCCTGCATATTCTTCGTTCAACCATTGTGGAGCAAAATTACATCTTCATATGCAAGCATGTGTGTGTGATTAGGGTTTTTTCATGTCCATGCTATTTCATACAACATATGGGATCACATTCAAGAAGAAAAGCATCAACATCAATAATTTTAAATATGAGGTATATCTTTCCATTGTTTATTTCATTATTCATATTATTTTACTCAAGGTTAATTCCTAAATCTGGTATTAAATTAGGCAAACCCCTACTCTCAACCATTTTACCTCTCTTTTTGTGTGTAGAAAATAAGTATAGAGTTGTGATTTTTAGGATCAACATTATTCATAGAGACGAACAAGTTCCCCTTTAGATAGAGAAAAGTTTGGACAACTAGAGTGGCAGGCATTCCGATCCTGACAATTCAAGTTGAACTTTTGAAAACAAGTCCAAACATTCACATATTGCTCATATCTAGGTTTGTGGCTCCATTTGACAATTGTAGCTCACTGTTTATGCTTGACCTCCTTAATTTCAGCACATTTACCCTAATTTCAGCATCTTTACAATTCAACTCAAAAAGAAGGTATCAAATTCCAACCAGTAAATCTAATCAAAATTCTCAGTGCTTCCTTTGATTAGATTGAGGCTATATCTATAGGAATCGCCCCTCTTTAATTTAATTGGTCCCTAAGTAAATATTAAGGATTTTACTACATCTAGTGGTGGAAACCCTAATTTTTCACCATTACATATACTAATTTCCTAGATTAATGTGAATATAATTACACTGTCAACCATAAAGAAAATCATGACCATATTACTTAAATGGTTTAGGATAATCCCCATAAAATAGTAATTGAAGGTAGATAAAGGGGTATAACTTTATGAGTAATGATATAAATGTCTTTTAGAAGTATGGGAAGAGGAACAAACATACTTTTTATTCAAAGGATTGTTATTCTTATATGTATACATAGAAAAATGTTTGAATACCTATTAGTATTAAATATTTGTAGATTGTGTATGCAATGTAAAATTACTAGCAGAATTTTATTTTATTTTATTTTGGTAGAGAAACCAAACAATTTACCTAACCATTCACACCATCAACATTTATCACATTTTTATCAATGAGGTCTATAACTTTATGCTTGAATACCATACAAGCACATATGTATGGTGTCTACTAATTCTATGAGAATTATAGATGAATTATTTATTATCTCTTAGATAATCCTCTAGAGAAATCTTATTGATTGATTGAGTTAAGGTTGACCAAATTATTAGGAAGGTTTGAAGAACACTATCTAATAGTTTGCTAAGTTTTGTAAATTTCGTAGGCCCTAAATTTTTTAGTGATACAAACTAAATATCATACACATTTGATTGGACCTATATTTATATTATTTCTTGTCAATTCCTTTTTGAGATATATTATTCTTTTAACATTTTGAAGGGCTAGAGGAAGTAGGGAAGGCCCCACAATTCCAACCTTTATATTGAAATTTTTAAAGTTTTATTTTTTTTAACATTCACAAATAAATTATATTCCATGAATATTAGAAGATAATTCCATGGTCATTAGTAGACTCATTACCTCTCTAGGAAAATTTAGTTAAGTAGTTAGTTATTTGTAAGACAACATTGACACATGTACGTGTTGTAAGAAAGTGGTGGATATCTAATCAAAATAATGGATACAAATTAGAGAAAATGATTGGAAGTATTAAAGGGGATATTCCTTAAATTTATTGGAAATAATTTATGTAATACTTTATCTTCATATGTAATATATAGCATATATCATTCAAAGATTGTAAGTGAAAATTATGACCATTGTTTCCATAATATAACTCAAATATACCTATAATAAAGACAATGAGAAATGGGTATGTATAAACCTCAAATATTAAAGGTTTGGAATGTGGAGGATTATATGTAATAGAGACAAATCTATAGGAATAGTATACACTTTCTTCTTAAAATAATCAAACTATTCCCCTAGTGTATTGAAGGTTTAAAAGTATAGGTAGTAGTGGTATTAGAGTATGGGTAGAATGAAGAATATATAAAGAGAGCAAGAGTGATAAAAAAAGTAATGGAAGGGAAATTCACACTATAAATATAGAGTTGTCATAGGATGATAAAGAGTAATGGAAAAAGTAATAATTATAATCTTATATTTGTATGAGTAATTAATATCCAACTTTATGTTAGCAAGTCTATCTTATATATGTAACATTACAAGTCACAAAAAAATAAAGTACATCCATACAAAACTTATTAAACTAATTTCAACATAAACATATAAATTATCTAAACCTTCCTCAACTCCATGTAAAATTAGATATTCTTCTATTCCTTATCTACATCTAAGAAATTACTTTATTCTTTATGATTTAATGAATTTACCTTGTTCTAGAGCTCCTGTTCAACACGAGCTAAAAGGATGTCAATAAAAGCCATAGAGTCTAGTTTTATACACATCAATTGAATTTGATTACATGTTTATAAAGTCTTTTCAAAAAATGCATTTTATTAACATCCTGTAATTAGGGAATTGAGAAATATTTATTCAAGTAATTCCATCAAATAGTTTAGATACCTTGTCTATGTTTCAATATTTTGCATGTCTTGTAATTATAGCATTGTATCAAACAATTTTTGTACCTTGTTTATTCTTACATTTTTTACATACACATCTACCAAGGAGGTTGCAACTACATCTAACAAAATTATTGCATTCCTTATCTTGTGATACATTCACATACTCCTTTATAAAATACTTCTTTTGGCATAGGTTGGGAGGATGATTGAAAAGGTTGTAGATTCTAGCTTTTCATCAATGCATTTGTTTTATAGTTTCTAAATACATGTCAAAAATTATATTTTGTGTATCTCTTGTAATCATAACATTATACAAGGCCATATTTTAGGTTGGATGGTTTCTTTGTGTTTTGGGTTGAAGAAAAATTTGATCCACAAACCTCAATAAGCATGACAAATGTATGACATAAGTGGGGAAGAGGTGAAGGAAATCATTGCATATTGATCCATTAAAATTGATTACACACTTATTATCCCAGACTCAAAGGATGTGAAAAAAATTCCTTATTTATGCTTACACATTTGCTTACATGTCTACCAAAGAAATTTTACTATAATATAATAATATTCCCCTTCCATTATAATTTAATGTGTGTCCATACCTTGTTCAAAAATCCCCCAATGCCACCATCGTAACAACCATTTACCTATCTATTTTTCTTTAGATACCTTGCTCACATCTTCATGGGAATGGTCTACCATTATTCAACAACCAATATCTTGTTTTATGTGAGCAAATTTATTCATTGTAGTTCTACATGAGAATAGGTAGATTAGAAATTAATGATGAGTACAATTTGAGCTAGAGTGGGAACAAAAATTGGCAACAAAAATGGGCCCACACCTACCACAAGTAATTAAATTAGCTTAGTATTTTTTTTAAGTTCAATTTCTTTAATCTAAGTAAAAATTGGGAAGATGCCATTCTTAATGTGATTATTAATTTTTATAAATTAGGTGGGAGAACCAAGTAGTTGAACACCTTAACTCTGAACTAATAAAAATTTACATATAAAAACTCTAAACCACTCCCCAATTTTTTGTAGCATCTTATTTAGAAATTCCTCTACATATAACTAAGGTTTAAGGTCGATGGGGCGGCCAAGGGAAACCCGGGGCCTACAAGGTGTGGGGGAGTGATAAGAAATGAGTCTGGCTATTGTATTGCAACAGTGGCACTCCCCATGGGATCCCAAACCAACCACTTAGCCAAGGCCATGGTTGTTACTACTTATCAAGTTGCCATTAGTTTCATCTCAAAGTTATTCTATATACTCTAGTCAGTTATCTCTACTGAGATATTCAGTCGGTATGCACAGTCCAGTCGGTTATTGAAGAAAGTAGTCTCAGAACATAGTATACACCGAGCTGTCTATCGAGTATCATTTCATGTCTACCGAGCAGCAAAGATGACACACCGAGTTGTTATACACCGAGTGAAATGTGTTACCAGATTCATTGAACTTGGACATACATATGAAAATGTGTTACAAAATCGAGGAACATCTAACTATTATCACATTGAAAATTGCACTTAAAGATTGTGTATGATTTTGAGGTCATCTAACCAATGAAATAATTTGCATGGTTATTCATTCAATAAAACATGTTTATAAGATCGAAGCAATGAATGGATCACCATCATAAGAGATCTATTTATACAGCATGAGTTAAGAATTAAAGAGGTGTGTGCATGAGTGTAAGAAGACTGTTACAGAGACACATAGGTCACAGAGAAGGTTTTCAAAGAATAGTTGAAGAACAGAGTAAACAGAAGGGTTTACCAAGTTACTATATGGGTTACCGAGGTATTCTATAAGCAAGGTAACTTATTCTGAGCACATAGAGTCTGCTATAACATTCTAGATGTAAAGTTGCAAATATTTGTAATGATTTTATTGTAATATTTTGAAGTTGTAAGAGAAACCTTTAACAGGGCAAAAGACTCTAATCAAGTCTATAAATTGTAAAGCCTCTAACCAGGTGCAGCATTTAGTTTAAGTGTTGTGAAATCCTTTAGCAAGGTAGATCTAACATATCTAGATACTCCTAACAGGGTAAGCTATCAGAAATAGCTAAACATGTAGCTCTAACCGAGCACTCTTTATTATTGCAGTAGTGAAGTTGTGGGTGCCATCCCCACCACAGTTTTTCTCTCTAACCAAGAGTTTCTGCATAACCAAAATATATGTGTTATGGAGTGAATCATGTATGACTGTTATCTATTTGTTTTAGCTTTATATTATGTTACTGCACTATTCGGTTTATGCATAACAGTAAAGTTATTATTGAAGAAAAGTTTTGGAGTACTGATTCACCCCTCCCCTCTCAGTACATTAGCTTTCCATATTAGGCCTAACAATTGGTATCAGAGCTTCAATCTTGGAAAAGGGTTTAACTGCCTAAAGAGAAAGATCTTATCAATGGAAAGCTATAAACAATCTCAGAGGATTGTGTATCTGCAAGAAGAGCTAGATCATGCTAATCAAGTGATTGCAGACATGCAAAGACAAATGCAAAAATCTCTGAAAGTAAGAAGAAGATTATCTAATGATTTGCAGGACTCTCAAGAGTTACTGGAACAAATTGAGACATCATCTGAGAACAGTTTATCTGAAGAAATGATTGGAGTATTGAAAGAAAAGAACAAAGCACTGGCTGATCAACTAAAAGCAATGAAAAGAGAACATGAACATTTCAGCACATAGATGACTGAAAATCTTGATGCATTAAGGACAGTCAAGGATAAAGTAAGAGATCTAGAAAAAGAGAAACAACAACTTGAAGTCTTAGTATCTAATAAGAATGATGAAATCACAAGGTTGACTGGAATTCAACAAAACCTGTCAAATCAACAAGGTTATGCACATCATGAAGCAATTCTGAAGGATGATGAGAATCAAGCATTGAAACTTGAAGTATCAAGGTTAACCGATGAACTTGAAACAGAGAAGAAATCCAAAGAAACAATGAAGAAGAGTTATGAAGCATCAAAGATGTTGGATGAGCAACTGAATATAAGAAGACCCAACAAAGATACAGGACTCGGTTACAAAGGAAAAGACTCTACCGAGAAGGGAATTTATACTATCGAGAGAGGAGAATCATCAAAGCAAGCTGGAAACAAGAATAACATCAAAAGAAAGAAGCCTATTTGCAACTACTGTGGAAATCAAGGTCACACTGCCAACATGTGTCAAATCAGAAAAGGTAAGCAACCGAATGTCACTAAGTCCAAAGGTTATTGTTACAATTGCAATAAATATGGTCACACATCTAATCAATGTAGGACAAATTCTGTTAACAATTATCATAAGGCAAAATTCAAAGGGTTTTGTAAAAACTGCAATAGATATGGACATAGTACCGAGAAGTGCTGGCTTAAGCAAAAGAACTATATGTGGTCTACACACCGAGCAAATGCTAGAGGTTACCGAACTCACACACATCCTTACCAACAGCATTCTGCAGTACCATGGGATTACAATACAAGGATATGGTGTGAATGTTGTGGAAGATATGGACATATAAGTGCCAACTATTTTATAAGGTTTGGGATGAACAATCGAAGATCATGGAGAAATCCTGGTATGGCATGTTTTCATTGTCACAAAGTTGGACACATGGCTGGAGATTGTAGAGATCAACCTAGAAAAGACACTAAAGAAATAAAAGACAAATTAAAGACGATTTGGAAAAATAAGGAAATTGTGTCAAATGAAGAAAGCACCTTACCTACCGAGTTAGGTGCACCTATTCCAAATTAATCAGTAAAGGTATGAAGGGACTACATTCTCTCAAGGTTAAATCTTAACAGTTCCTATTTTATCATGTACTTAATTCATAATCTACATAATTAAGATGTATTAGTAAGTTTGAAATTATATCAAACTCTTTTGAAGAACTATACAGGAAACCTGTCAAGTCGGTGTATACAGGAAACCTGTCTAGTCGATGAATGAAGGAAGTTTGGTTACTCGATTAAAGCAGAAAAAGTGGAATCGAGTACATTTAATGTTTTTGACCTAACCCATACAAAGCCCGATAAGGCATATGGTGTACTTAAAATCATTTTCGCGGTTCATTTTCAACTTACCAAGTTTTCGAGAGAGCGGAGCAAAGCGAATCAAAGGCGATCAAACCTCCTACAAAGCAAATTCAAGGTATTTACATCAATCTCAATGCATTGTTAAGTTGATTTATCGATCGTATCTAGTTGCCATTATTTGCTAAGTATAAAGCGTCAGTCATTTGAAAATCTTGAAACCCTAAGGATCCTTTGTTAGCTTTTATCTGTAATCTACAATGGCATCTAAGATCCAAGATCCCATCGTTGTTAAGAATGTAGAGAAGTCCTCACTAAAATACTCTTTGACTCCCAAAGTTGCATCTGAACTGGATGACAAAACCGTCTTTTCACTCATCCCGGATAGAGTGTTGTTAGTCAAGGATGTGAGATTCTTCACCAAATGTCGTGTTGAAGAACTCGGTCATGTTGAAATTAAAGACACCTATGATGAATTGTGCACAGATGGTAAATTAAATAGCAAGTATCAGCACATTAAGATCAAGGGATTAACTGAAGCCCTAACCTATCCCCATGCGTTCAAACCCCAGTGGGTCAAGTTTGTTCTAAGCAAAGTTCACAATGATTTCATGTGGCTAGAAGAGAAACCATTTAAGATTACCAAGGAAATCATTCATCTGATTACCGGTTATCCCATTTATGATCATGCCCGAGCCCAAAAGACGATATCACAGAAGGAATTGATCAGTTTAACCGGAGTGGAATCAGATTGTAGAGGATTAAAACTGAATAATGTCACAGATGATGAACTAAAATTTGCCATAAGAGTTATAGGTTACTGTTTCTTCCAATCGGCAAGGGAAAATAGTGTACCCTGTGCAACAGTAGACTTAGCATACAAAATTGTGAAAAAGGGAATGAAAATTGATCTATGTGAGGTGTTGCTGAAGAACCTATTTGAGAATCTAAACACCATTAGGAAGCCAAAGAAGAACAACTCGGCAAATACACTAAAGTTTGGATCATTACTTGTATGCATGTTTTCTATTTTGAAAAATTATTTCCATCAGTCGGTAAAGTTGTTTGGGAACTACACCGACCAATCACCCATCAGATTAATGACTTCATTAAGAAGTTAGGTGATAATTTCAATGATATTATGGATGATTACTTCAGTAAGTTCCAAGAGAAAATGCATAACAGGTACCGGATTCCACCCCAGCTAGTGAAGAAATACAAAAATGATATATGTTTTGAAGTTGACACCAATTACTATTATGTGAATGTTGTGGAACCAAGAACTCAATCTTTGTCACCTATGGGATACAAGATTGATTTTGAGATCACACAATAGAAAATTGTTGCATTTATCTCATTACCGATGCATGCTACCGAGCTGAGGTATGGAACCTATGAGGAAGTGAAGGAAAGAGTAAAGATGAGCATTGTAGTACCCAAAGCTACAAGAAAGGCAACAAAAATGATAAAGGCACTCTCAAAGAAATTCAGAGAAGACTCTTTCTCTACACCTGTCAAAGGCACCATTGTCGTTACTGAAGAGGAATCAGAAGCCCAAGAGGCAGCTATAACACTGAGCACTGAATTGCCTAAGGGTAAAGTGTTGAAAAGAAAGAAACTGGATTCATCAAAGGCCTCACCGACTCCACCTCCAAAGCGACCTAACACAAGATCATCTACAGCCTCACCGAGTAAGAAAACAAAAAGTGTTACTGCTCCCAAGGTAACAAAGACCTATAAGAAATCTACTCGAAGACTCATTTTGGCAAAAGAGTAGTGATATCGAATCAGAGGATGCAAGCAAATTTCAGATTGTCAAGAGAAAGAAGGTAAATGTACATAGTGTTGAAAACTTATGTGCTAATCTGAAAGAATATGGTAGATTTGGATCATTTAGATATATCAAGTATGAAACCAGAAATAATGATGAGAAGAGACAAATTGAAGAAGTTGTCATCTGCACACTTCTAAAATTCTGGTTAGCTCCATTGGAACTAGCTAAGTCACTTTCGAATGAACTTTACTTGCATATTGATAATAGGTGGAAGTATGCAATGGACTCGGAGAAATAGATCAGAGAAAGAAGTCTGGTTCATCTCTTTCCTGACATGTCAGTGGCTGAAATTAAAGAACATTTGACAACCTACAACTCAAAGTTTCTTGTCAAACAGAGAGCCTTAAAACTGATGAATGGGCTATATATTGAAGTGGAAAATGAGACAAAAGAAAAGTGGCAGGAAATCTTTAAAATCAAGGATGCCAGTGAGCAAGCTAAAATTGAAATTGTTGATGTCACCGAGCAAGATCCTGATTTTACCGAGCAAGACCCTACTTACACCATTCAAATAGATGAAGATGTCATGGATACAGAGGCACCAGAATAGGAAATGATAGAAGGCAATGCATATGCAAAACTTGTATCTAGTGAATCAGTCTTGGAACAAGTTCAGCCTTATCCACCTGTCAAGCAACCTGTATCAATCGAAACCCCTCATGACACAGATCAAGGCATCGAAGGTCACAAGTCTACAATAGGAGAAGGTACTACTCAAGAATAGACATCTCAAGCACCTTCTAGCACTGAGAATGTTGCAACTGAGACACCAAAGGACTCTACAAAGGCTAAAGAAACTGATCAAAGTGTTGCCTCTACCGAGCAACCTACCGAGGGTCATCAAGCCTCACAAGCCCTTGTCCTAGTTCCATCGGTGAAAGGTAAAGAAAAGAAGATGAAAAAGCATAGTTTTAAAGTTGATTTGTCAAAACCAACAGTGTTGCCCAATGTAGACATATCAAAATTAAAGGGGCAAGCACTCATGGATTTCGGTGAACTATGCAAAGCAAAGGCCGAACAAGAGAAGCAAATGGTGATTCAAAAGAAAAATAAAGTAATTTGGAAGGTAAAAGCACTCTTAATAGATATGCTACCTGAAGCTACAGTATCAACAGATGCAGCCATCCACATTCAATTGGATGAACTCCTAACAAAGATAGAGACATCTAGAGTAGATGCATCAGAATATTTGAGCAACCTAAAAGACAAAGAGCTCACTGCAAAAATGATAGAAGAGGTACAGAAAGCTATAGCTATTGGCAAAGTTAAACTTGTCAAATTTATTGCTGAGTTGACTCCTCAACTCAAGCACATTCTTTATTTATTTCAGAAACTCTGCACATTTTCTTTATTCATTAAAGACATTAAGAATAAAATAGAGGCAATTGAGAAAGAGATCACCGATCTCTCAAGCAAGTTGACCACAGAGCCAAATTCAGTTTAGAATTTTTACACAAAGCTACAACAGCTCATGGCTCAACAATTGGACCTAAGAAATGAAGAACACAAGATCTAGATGGATATAATAACACTTCAAACATTATTCCTTCCTCATCTTTCATCCGTCCAAGAACAGATCAACCAAGCCACCTCCTTATCTACTACACAAGAGGGAAGCACTCTAGATGGCTTAATATCATTATTGGTCAATATTCAAGCACATAATTCTTTAATGGACAGTGTAAAGATTGCACTCTTTGTCACTCTCACCGAAGCATGGACCAAGTACAAATCCATTTTTTATCAGTTACCACCCCCGAATGGTAATTAAGTTTTGATGTTTGTCAAAAAGGGGGAGTGATATGATATAGTATTAGAGGAGTGATACAGTATTGGGGGAGTGTAGCATTCAAAGCATCAAAGTATAAAATCAAACAAAAGGAGTATAGTATACAGGGGGAGTATACCGAGTAGAGCAAGCAGAGTATCCAAGAGCAGTGCACTAAGCAGTAAATAGAACAGTAAGCAAAGCACACAGAACGGATCACCAAGCATGCAAAATCAGAAGTTTTGTACAGTATATCGATAAGGGGAGTATATCTGGATATATTATATTATTGACTATTGTATATACTATCAGCATAATCAAATTTTGCAAGTATATAGATTATTGAGTTATAACTTTGAAAGTAGTTTTTGTCAAACATCTCAACTAATGTCAAAAGGGGAGATTGTTACTACTTATCAAGTTGCCATTAGTTTCATGTCAAAGTTATTCTATATACTCTAGTCAGTTATCTCTATTGAGATATTCAGTCGGTATGCACAGTCCAATCGGTTATTGAAGAAAGTAGTCTCAGAACGTAGTATACACCGAGCTATCTACCGAGTATCATTTCATGTCTATTGAGCAGCAAAGATGACACACTGAGTTGTTATACACCGAGTGAAACATGTTACCAGATTCATTGAACCTGGACATACATATGAAAACGTGTTACAAGATCGAGGAACATCTAACTGTTATCACATTGGAAATTGCACTTAAAGATTGTGTATGATTTTGAGGTCATCTAACCAATGAAATAATTTGCATGGTTATTCATTTGATAAAACATGTTTGTAAGATCAAAGCAATGAATGGATCACCATCATAAGAGATCTATTTATACAGCATGAGTTAAGAATTAAAGAGGTGTGTGCATGAGTGTAAGAAGACTGTTACAGAGACATAGAGGTCACTGAGAAGGTTTTCAAAGAATAGTCGAAGAACAGAGTAAACAGAAGGGTTTACCGAGTTACTATATGGGTTACCGAGGTATGCTATAAGAAAGGTAACTTATTTTGAGCACATAGAATCTTCTATAACATTCCAGATGTAAAGTTGTAGATATTTGTAATGATTTTATTGTAATATTTTGAAGATGTAAGAGAAACCTTTAATAGGGTAAAAGACTCTAATCAAGTCTATAAATTGTAAAGCCTCTAACCAGGTGCAACATTTAGTTTGTGTTGTGAAATCCTTTAGCAAGGTAGATCTAACATGTCTAGATACTCCTAACAGGGTAAGCTATCGGAAATAGCTAAACATGTAGCTCTAACCAAGCACTCTTTATTATTGCAGTAGTGAAGTTGTGGGTGCCATCCCCACCGCAGTTTTTCTCTCTAACCAAGAGTTTATGCGTAACCAAAATATATGCGTTATGGAGTGAATCATGTATGACTGTTATCTATTTGTTTTTAGCTTTGTATTATGTTACTGCACTATTTGGTTTATGCATAATAGTAAAGTTATTATTGAAGAAAATTTTTGGAGTACTGATTCACCCCTCCCCTCTTAGTACATTAGCTTTCCATATTGGGCCTAACAATGGCTACTTACCAAACTCTTGCCCAAATTAAATCTATGGGATTTACTAAAGTCTGGCTTGAGGGAGATTCAAATAATATAGGTCAATGCCTAAAAGGCCTATCCTCCACTTCATGGACCATAAAGAATATCATATCTCAAGCTAAGGAGATAATCAACTCTTCTGAGCTATGTATTATGTCTCACAATTATAGAGAGACCAACACTATTTCTAATTGGGCTGCCAACATGATCGTCTGTGCTGATCACATTATGAGCTGGAGAGGTGAGCTAAATCTTCCTCACGAGGTGCATGTACTCCTCATTTATGATAGAGTGCATGGTTATGAGGGAGTGATAAGTAATTATGACAATGCACTTATCAATGAAAAAGGCCATAATGAATCGGAAAGAGTAGTGCTCAAAGATTGAGCTGGAGTTTAATGCGGACAAGACTCTGCATGTTTTGTGGGTGCCCATTTCTATTTTGAAGACCTTCCTCCTTTGCACTTTGATCTCTATTTTTTCCCTATTTTGCCTAGTGAAGGATAAGAATTATCTATTTACGAACGGCATGGGAGGAAATAGGAAAATAATTGAGCCGCTTTCCTATGATGAATGGAAAGACAAGCTGAAGGCCTGGGATATTTTGGAAACGGCTAAGATGATAGGGTATATGGAGAGAATTGTAGGGAAAAACCCTACCGTGACCGGAATTTTTTAAAAAAATTAGAAAGATGGTAAAATTATCATAGGAAGAAGAAAGGTTGAAATTAACGAAGGGATGATCGTGGAAGTTACTGGTATGCCGATGGAAGACAGAAATTTTTACAGAGATAGGAATCTCACTAAAGCTGCTATCAAATGATTCCCGAAGGAGGAGTCTGAGAAAAACAAGTTGGTGAAATCTGGAAAAACCTACTACTCTCCAAAAGTGATAAATAAGGTATGGAGATGGATTATGTTTGTTGTCATGCAATATGTTACACTTGATGGTAGATAATCTCATGTCTGCGGTTATCACTTTGTGCTTCTGAATCATTTTTGCCATAAAGACCTGGTGTTTATTCCTTTCTATTTGTTTAGCTCCATTAATACTAACATTAAGGATTTTAAGGCTAACCCAGAGAGTAACCCTCCCATGCATGAAGGGTTAATGTTGCTCTTATACAACCATGTCAAGGCTTCCTCTGTGCTGCATTCTATCACTGAGCTCTTTGATTCGAATGATGAATCTGACGACTCTGATGACAGTGAAGACAACAAGTCTGATACTGAATGGTAAGATGATGTTGATAGGATTAACCCTGCTAAGGGTTCTACCAAGGAAAAGGACAAAGATTTTTCATCTGGGTCCGGAAATAAGAAAGCTAGAAAAGGGGTTAAAGGAAAAAGAAGTAAGGTTCAGGAGGAGGAAAGTTGGCTTCAAGATGATGAAGAGGATGATGAGGGGATGGATACTGATAGTGATTATGTTACGCCTCCGCTAAAAAAGAAAAACAAGAAGACCCCTGCCATCACCAATATCAGCCCAGATAAAGGGAATGATGCTCTTAATGTTCAACCCAATCCTCAGGACCCCAATAAATCCTCTAATGATGTGAAAGAAGAGGGGAAGACAATGAAGGAAGGTGATACTCTACCTCCCAATGCTACAGATGTTAATGTGGAGACCCTGGATAATTTTGCCCCTAAGATCAACATTGACTACAGAAATTCCCCTTTAACCATGTTGAATACCATGAAGAGTGGGATTATGGAGTTCTGCAAGGTTATTGACTAGATCTATTCAGAGATCAATAGTTTGAAGAATAAGTTGGGGATTCATCTAGGAAAGTGACTACCCTTGAATCTTTTAGTACTGGTAAACTCAGTACTCTTCCTAACTACTTGAATGAATTGACTAAAGCCATCAGCGATGTCGAGGCTATTACTGGTGCATATGGCTCTCAATTTAAGGTTGTGGAGGATAGATTCAATGATCTGGAGAAGTGGGTTCTCAATCATGAGAATACCCTAAAGAAGATTGGAGAACAAAGACAAAAAATACTAAAAGCCTCTGTCGATAGCTTTAGTATGATGATCAGCAAACTGGAACAGGTCCAACAAGAAAAGAACACTATTGATACTACCAAGGATAAGGTGTTGATTATTGAAGGGGGGACTACTGATCATGGTAAAAGAACTCGTGCTAGTACTAGGAAGATGACCCAGCATGCCAAGGACCTGGAGGATTTGAAGAGTGTTGCTGCCTCTATGGTCTTGCTAGAGCAAGAAGCGGTGGAGCTTATCATAAATCTTTCTTAGGGTTTATTGCTTGTGGTTGTCCCTTAGTTTTCTCTGTGTTGTCCCTCTATTTGTTTTGGCTTCTTGTTGGCATTTTGTCTTTACCAACTGTTTCTTTGTTGTGTTTTGATCTTTCTAGCTAGTCTTTAATGCCCTATCTTTTGATTATCTTTCTGTAAAAGGGTTTTGGGGCCCCTTCAAAACCTTCTTTTCACTTAATGAAAAACTAATATTTAAGGTCCACATCATCAAATATGATGCCACATCAACATATTTTTAATTGAGGTGTCTAAATAGACCTAATAAAATTAGATCGATAGTTGTGCACTGTCATGTTTTATTGATGTGTTGATGTGGGATCACATGATTTATTTCTTTTTAGGTCTAAGGAATACATTTCATTCAATTATGAGTACTCATCATCAATACTAAAACCTTTAAAGTCACAAAAATTGATATAATATTATTAAAAAAATTCAGTGTTAAAAAATGTTATAACTTTTGGAACATGGTAAACTAAAAGAATACCTTGCAATGTGAATTTAAAAGTATTTTTAGGAATATAATTTGTGTTATAAATGCTCCTACTTACATGCATATGTATGTTTTTATTCAAACAAAAATATTATGTATGCTCTTACTGATATACATAGTTGACAAATAGATTCAAAATATTGACACGTGGAATATGAGTTTGAACTAGTAAAGTTTAAAATTAGGGTTTTGAAAAGATTCAGACTAATTTAAAACATTTTTTCCTAGGTCAATTATTTTAAATGGATATGCAGGATTGTTTGAAATGGGTTTTGAAAGTTTATTAAATTTAGAGTAATAGATTTTATATGTTTTTATGATATTTTCATGTATATTAGCATTTTTTTAGTGTGATAAGAGAATGTATAGGTTATATAACATTGACATGATTTCTTTCAAAGTTCAAAGGGAATTTATATTGTCTCATAGAATAATTAATTATTTTTAGGGTTTTTGACATAATTTAGTATAACTCAAAATATTTTTTCTATATTAATTGCTTGAAATGAATAGGCATGATTTTCTTAATTTAGAAAATGAAATTTAAAAGTTTGTTAAATATAGAGTAATGGAAGATTTTTGTAATATTATTGTATGTTTTATGTATTTCCATCCATATGATATTAGCATCTATTTTTTTATGTGGGAGGAACACATATATATTATAACATTTCCATTACGCATTTGAATGTTCAAAGAGAATAAATATTATCTTGCATTAAATATTATTAATTGTCATAGACTATGTCAAAGTTCTAATAATACCAAAAAAATCATTCAATAAGAATAACAAATAAGAATGTCAATAAATAGCATTAATTAATTTCTTAAATAATTTTATTAAAAAATTTGCATCTCAACTTTACCAAAAATTAATATTTGTTTTACATAAAAATATATTTTTTCTCATTTGTCATGCAATATAACTAATTATAACTTCCTTAATATTATAGATACATGCCAATTGGCTTAAAAGGTTGGTACTAAAAAATCTAAATCTAACTACAGTGAATATATTAAACAAAGTGGCTAGAATCCATTATATATTTTTCCTTCAATTTGCCAATAAATTCTTGATAATTTCTTAGAAATAATTTAGGTAATACTTTATCTTCATATGTAATATATAGCATGTATCATTGAAATATTGTAGGTGAAAATTTTGACCATCGTTTCCATAATATAACTCAAATATACCTATAATAAATCCAACAAGAAGTGGGTGTGTATCAACCTCAAATATAGTAGGTGTGGAATATGGAGGATTATAAGTAATAGAGATATATCTATGGGAATAGTATCCACTTTCTTCTCAAACTAATAAAACTACTCCCCTAGTGTATTGAAGGTTTAGAAGGATAGCTAGTAGTGGTATGATAGCATCGGTAGAATGAAGAATATCTAAAGAGAGTGAGGTAATGGTGAACAAAAAGGTAGTGGAAGGGAAAGTTGCACTATAAATATAGATTTGTCATGGGATGATAAAGGGGAATGTCAAAAGTAATAATTACGATCTTATATTCGTATGAGTAAATAATATGCAACTTTCAGCTAAGAAGTCTATCTTAGATATATTGTCACAATTTAATAGCATTACATGTCACACAAACATAAAGTACATCCATACAATAATTATTACACTAATTTCAACCTAAACATGTAAATTATCTAAACCTTCTTCAACTCCATATAAACTTAGATATTCTTCTATTCCTTAATTACTTCTAAAAATATTCCTTTATTCTTTAGGCTTTGATGAATTTCCATACCTTGTTTTAGAGCTCATGTTCAACATAAGCTAGGATGATGTTGATAAAGGTCGTAGAGTCTATTTTTATAACCATCAATTGAATTTTATTGCAATTTTATAAAGTCTTTTCAACAAATAAATTTTGTTAATATCCTATAATTAGGGAATTGAGAAAATATTTCAAGTAATTTTATCAAATAGTTTAGACACCTTGTCTATGTTTCAATATTTTGCATGTCATGTAATTATGGCATTCTATCAAATAATTTATGTACCTTATTTATTCTTACACTTTTTGCATGCACATCTACCAAGGAGGTTGCAACTACATCTAACGAATTCTTACATTCCTTATCTTGTGATGCATGCCCATACTTTGTTTTGAAACTCTTCTTTTGGCATAAGTTGGGATAATGCTGGAAAAGGTTGTAGACTCTAGCTTTACATCAATGCATTTGTTTGAACATTTATAAATACCTATTAAAACAAATATATTTTGTGCATATCTTGTAATCATAGCATTAAGTAAGACCATATTTTAGGTTTGTTTCTAAATTTATATTTTTGGGTTGAAAAAAAGTTGATCTACGAACCTTAATAAGCATGGAAATCGTATGACACAAATGGGAAAAAGGTGAAGGAAATCATTGCATATTCATCCATTAAAATTGATTACACACTTGTTATCCTAGACTCAGAGCATATGGGAAAAAATATGTATCTATGCTTCTGCATTTGCATACATGTCTATTAGAGAAATTTTTATTATAATATCCAATAATATTCCCCTTCCATTATGATTTTATGGGTTTCCATACCTTGTTTGAAATCTCATAATGCCACCACCATAACAACCATTTACGTATCTATTTTCCTTTAGATACCTTGCTCACACCTTCATGATAATGGTCTACCATTCTTCAACAACTAATGTCTTGTTATATGTGATGAAATGAATTCATTATAATTCTACATGAGAATAGTTATATTAGAAATTAATGATGAGTATATTTTGAACTATATTGGGAATAAAAATTGGCAAGAAACATGGGCCCACATCTGCCACAAGAAATTAAATTAGCTTAGTGTGTTTTTTAAGTTTAATTTCTTGAATCTTAAGTAAGAAATTGGAAGATTCTATTCTAAATGTGATTATTTCTTTTTATAAATTAGAGGGGAGAAGCAAGTATTTGAACACCCTAACTTCACACTTATCAATAATGTTTTATTGATGTGTTGATGGGGGGTCACATGATTTGTTTCCTTTTAGGTCTAAGGAATGCATTTCATTCAATTATGGGCACTCATCATCAACATCACAACAATTGGCATAATGTTAAAAAATGTTAAAACTTTTGGAACATGGGCAGCTAAAAGAATACCTTGCAATGTCAATTTAAACATAATTTTAGAAATATAATTGGTGGTATATATGCTCAAACTTACTTGCATATGTATCTTTTTATTGAAACAATGCAAATAAAAATATTATATATGCTCCTACTGATACATACGTAGTTAACAAATAGATGCAAAATATTGACACATGGAATATGAGTCTGAAATAGTAAAGTTTATTATTAGGATTTTAAAAAGATTTAGCCCAATCTTAAATTTTCTTTCCTAGGTCAACTAATTTGAATGGATATGCATGATTTGTTGAAATGCCTTTTGAAAGTTTTTTAAATTTAGAGTAATAGATTTTGTATGTTTTTATGATATTTTAATATATACTATTATATTTTTTTATGTGATAAGAGCATGTATAAGTTATATAACATTGACATGATGTCCTTCAATGTTCAAAGGGCATTTATACTATCTCATAAAAAACTTTATTTATTGTTTTTGGGGTTTTTGACATACTTTAGTATAAGTCAAAATATTTTTCTATATCAGCTGTTTGAAATGAATATGCAAAATTTGTCTAATACAGTAACATTGAATAAAAGATTTTTAAACAATTTAGAAAATGAGATTTAAAAATTTGCAAAATATAGAATAATGGATAAAAATTTAATAATATTTTTATATGTTTTATGTCATTTCCATGCATTTGATATTAGCATTTATTTTGTGTTGTTAGAGGAATCCCTCTAGATCTCATAACATTACAAAACGTGGTTGAATGTTCAAAAAGTATAAGTATTTCCTTACATCATTAAATCTTAATAATTGTCATAGACTATGTGCATTAAAAAAAATTGAACCAATAAGAAAACCAAATAAGAATGTCAATAAATACCATTTCTTAAATAATTTTATTAAAAAATTTACATCCCAACTGTACTGAAAATGAATATTTGTTTTAAATAAAAATCTATTTTTTAGTTCCTGCCCATGGCAGGAATACTATTGCATTCATCATGTTTTTAAAATGCTTAACTAGTTATTATTTATTGTCCTTGACAACCAATCAGTGTTTACAATTTTTTAAACTAAAATAATTTTTTGTTTTTCCAAAAGTTGACATGCACAATTTTTAAGAGAAATATTTTAAAACATGATTTATTTTTCATTTGATTGGTCTACATTAATTTCAGTAGGCCTAATATTTAATTTTTATCAAAAAAATAAAATAAAATTTTCCTATAATTATTATTACTGACATCACTTTTTATACTCCATTAAATTAAATATCAAAATCACATTTAAAGAATGAAGTACATAACTAAATATTTTAATATAAATTTGACATGCCATTAATTACGAAACTTCCAATGTAACATATTTTAATATTTTAAATGTACATGATAAACCATGTGCATCGTTTAACATGCATGTGGGCTCTAATTTTTTATGGATGTTATTGCAAATTTGGCTGCTGAGTAGTAGGTCCCACGTGGAATTCTACAAAGTTCATTGCTTCCTTACATTTATTTGGAGGGAACAATGTCACGTCATCCATGGAGGATATTATTAAATTTTATTAGAAGGTTTATATTATTATTTTTTATAAGAGTTTAAAATTTTAATTTGTTGATTATGTGGCAATTTGTATTTAACGATAAGTTGGCATTTGGAGGTACAAGTTCACTTCAAGTAAATTAATTTTATATTATAAATTATTATGAATAAGATTATTTAATAAATTATATATTGTCATTTATTTTTTATTGTTATATTAATTATACATACATTAATTTTTATTATTTTAAAATATTTTATATTAATTATATGAGAAGTTTTAAATTTATTAGATTTCTTATAAAAATAATAATATATAATTATAAATATAAGTATATTATTATTTTAAAAATTGATTTATATTATATAAAAATAAAACTTACAAAATATGTTTTAATGTCTATATAAGGTTCATTCAAACGGAAATTTTTGTGGATATTATGATATTAAGATTTTTATTAAGAATTTTATGAATCCAAATAATATTTTAAATAATATAACTTATATTATTATATCATGTGTAAATTCATTTAAAAATATATATTATGATTATATATTGCATTTTATAGTAAAAATTATTAGATATAAATATAATATAATATATAATTATTATTAGAGGGATGAATATATATAATCTAGTAACACTCATTTTAAACAATTAAAATTAAATCTTTTCAACTACAAGAGTATTTTAATTAAAATTTTCTAATATTCATTTTCTAATATTAAAAAGGAATTTTAATATATTAAATTAAAATTTGATAACACTAACTTCTCTTCTCTCCCTTCTTCTCCCTCTCTACCTATCTCACTTTAGCTCCCCCCCTCTCTCTATGTGCTTCTATCCCTTTCTCTCTCTATCATTTTATCATATTGCCACATATACCTCTATTTATCCCTTTCCCTCTCCCTATATACCTATCTATCTCTTCCACTCCCTATATACTCATCTATCTCTCTCTCTCTCTTTCTCTCTATCTCTCTACCTTTATCTCTCCCTCTACCTCTTCCTCTCTATCTATCTATCTCCTTATCTATATCTCTCTCTTTTTATTTTTATCTTTTCCTCCACCTTTCTCTACCCCTCTATGTATTTCTCTCCCTCTCCCTCTCCCTCTATTTCTATTTTTATTTACTCTAAACTAATTATACTAATGGCAAGAACTTGACGCTTTGCGTCCTTGTTTATAATTTGTCAACCAATACAACTAATTATAACTCCCTAAATACATGTCAATTGGCTTTAAAGGCTGGTACTAGTAAAATTTAAAACAACAGTGAATGCATTGAAGTGGCTGGCATCCATTCTATAATTGTTCTTCTGTTTGCCAATAAATTATTGAGAATGGAGGGCACTACAGTAGAAGGCAGAGGATCTGCGCGAGTTAGACGATATCCCGGCAATGCCTGAAAATCCCTTAGATCGTCCCTTGACGTTGGCACAACATATGCCAATCATATCTTTTAGAAGTTTGCTTTGCTGATTTTTAGGTTGAGATGCAAATTCTTCTATCGCCATCCACTGAAAAAAAATGTTATTTGAACATCAGTTAAACGAATAGAAACTATCCTGCTAAACAATATTGAATCACCGCCGCATGTTTAAACGCGTACCTTGGCTGCAGAAATTTCGGTATCTTGCACAACAATATTAGAAGAAACAGATCTCAACATACACACGAAGAGAAAATCTGATTTTCCGAAAGGGGCATTATGACCATCCCTGCAGTTCATCCAGGTATAACTATTAGAGAACTAAAAATTACTAGTTCAAACTTATCCTTCTTTGTACTAACTATGAAACGAGTTACAACTTTGTGTAATGAAAGTTTTGCTTACCTAAACCCAACCACTTCTACGAATTCTGCATCAATATTCTGTAAAAGCCCAAGAATATAGTTTGAACTATAAAAAATGTCGAAAATTGTATAGCAAAGAAGTTAAAAATTCTGATTCAAAGAAAAAAAGTAAGCTAAGTGACAATTACCCGAGTTTCTTCGTGAACTTCTCTTATGGCCCCTTCCTTAATGCCTTCCCCCTACCAGAAACAAATTGCCCATAATGCATTAGTCGGCGTCTTGTAATTTCATGTAAAAATTGCAGTGTCAGAAATTTAGTTTGATAACGGAATCTGACCCTGATACCTGCATCTTCCACAACCGGGAATGTTTGTAAGGTCCACACTTTTCCTGAACTACTAGAGCCTACGTTGTCATTGCCATCATAATTTATGTATTAGATTTATCATTTCAAGCCACTGAACCACAACCGCTATTAGAATAACATTAACGGGTAGTCATTATACTAATTATACATTTTCCCAGTGATGTAAGAAAAGCAAATCCTCTTAACACGAACAAACACTTCAAATAGTGAATATATTTTCGCAGTTACATTGCTATGGAGAGGAAGAGAATATTAAGCAGAACAAATTCAATATACAAGAATAATAGAAAGCAGAACTGCGCTACATTAAGACGTGCTTAATATTAGAGTTACCTGTCCCTCCTCGTTGAATACAAAAGCTGCAATTCCCACTTGATGTGAAGCATTATCAGGGATGGTAGGAGAAGTTTGAGGGATCTAATAAACTAACATCACATATGAAGGCTCAGCATGGTGGTACCAAAATCCGACCTGCAATTCACCAAACTCTATTGAAGCTTAAACAAATGGCTTGGAGTGAAAAAAGCATGAATGGTGGTAGCGGATTTTTGAAAAACTGACCTCAATCGCAACGGGGACTAGCTTCGCCTGGTCCTTGGGCACTTTAATCCACACCCCCTTCTTTCCCTGTATACCCATTGACCCAACAGGTGTTATGAATTGAAGGTATTATTTACTATTGGCTTGAGGGATTTGTATTTAGAGTTAACAAAGCAGTAAGCACTGACCTGGCGTGCCCATTGAGAAAGTGATGCCTTGAGTGAAGCTGCAAAACGAGAAGCATCGTTCTGCATATTCTCTATGTCAACAATTACACCATTGTATCTGTCTTCATGGGCTTTGAGCACTTCACATATTTCGTTCAAAACTGTTTCAACATCATTAGCGGTAGCCGAAACCTCGTTCGTTGGGAATGCCGTTGAGCAGTGTAATCAGCGACCTCATGCCAAAAAATTGTTCAATAACTAGCACATTGAAATGAAAAGGAACCATAGTAGTGCAGGAAGAGATGCAGCAAGATTGAATTTGACTTCTTTCTAACAGATTATATTAAATCAGTAGTGCAATAGCAATATGCGTTAGAGGGAGGAAGTGTATATATACAATATAGGGAACAACCAGAGGAGGTTTCTGGGATTTCAGACGAATTCTTCCGCGCTGGTAACAACCAACTACCGCTACCCTTCCTTACAGCTTAAGCGTTGCAAAATCCAAAAAAGAAAACTGAAAACTTGTATGCAGAGCAACGACAAATAGTGAATAACTTATCTTAAAAAAAGCTTGGGACACGCAAGCTATTTATTAGTTTTCTTCGTAATTTTGCAGAGGGGCTATCGAAACTTCTTATTAATGAAAAAGTATGCTGCTAGGCTTTCGAAACTTCTTGATAATGAACATGTATGCTGCTACGTGATCTTAATAGTAATAATAATACGGAAAAGCGAAGTGATGAAGCGTTTCACCCTGCTACGCAGGTTCTTGGGACTGTCCTACCTCTTTCCGCTTGCGAATTCCGTATTTTATTGACTTTCAATATACGACGACTATTTATTCACGTTCACATCACATCACACCATGCATTGTTTCTTCCTTATCCCTAGTGTTTTCCATTACATCACATCATCTATCTTTCAAAATTTCACTTGAAATTT
This sequence comes from Cryptomeria japonica, assembly GCF_030272615.1. NCBI lineage: Eukaryota > Viridiplantae > Streptophyta > Pinopsida > Cupressales > Cupressaceae > Cryptomeria > Cryptomeria japonica. The sequence goes on from NC_081411.1 coordinate 240,550,080, forward strand.
CAATCCTAGTCGTCCTCATCTACCTATAATTATTGTTGGAAGATTTAATTTCTCCCATGAATGAAATGTAGTCATTAAATGAAAAGGAAAAAAAAAAACCAAAAATCTAGATAAGGAGGGAAATATTTAAGAAAGAATAAAATATAATTAACATTAAAAAATACAAAAAATTGTGGAGGGTAAAAATGAATCTCTTCTATGAGCACACACTAAGCTTTGACTGCTTAGGTGGCTAGTGTGGGCCCTTCAAGTCGTGTTGTTCACCATTCCGCTTGCCATTACGTGGTATTGTGAACACATAATAAATCATATAAAAACAAAAATTATTTTATTGAAAACATGTAAGAACCATACAATTTTTGGCAAACTCTATGAAAGAGAGTTGTATGCCCTTCAGTCTATCCAATTTGGGCAAACTCTGTAAAAGAGAGTTGTATGCCCGAAATCTATCCAATTTGGACAAACTCTTTGAAAGAGAGTTGTATGCCCAAGCCCGTACAAGTTAGCCAATCTTGTGAAGGAGCGTATGCCTGTGGACTTCATGAGAGCTGATACAAATTGGCTAACTCGACAGACGAGATGCATGGCATAGTTTTACAAACTCGTTCTATGAGTTGTATGCATGTAACTCTCCAATCTCTCTAACTCCCTCCAATTGGATTCGAATTGGGCTTATTTATAAGCTTTCAAAGAAGCTGAACAACCACTACATTAGAAATTGAAGAGACAATCCAATATTGAAAGATTTGAACAAAAATTGATTAAAGATTAAAATATTTCATTTAATTGAATACTCAAACTTATTTCTGATCACTCCGTTAGCCGTTACTTCCGCGTGCACTTTATTTTTTAACCGTTTTCCCACCCGTAACATCTCCATAAGCAGTTTTCTAACCAAACAATTTTCATTTGTGTAGGTACTCCCGACTTCTACTAAAATGGGAGCTTTGGGATAGGGTATGGGCATTTATTGAAGCGATTATTGCCAGATTTCTATAGTCACAAATGCTCTCGTAAACATTTATGCAAAAATGTGGACGCATAGACAGGCTGTGTGTATTGTTTGATCAAAGAAATTTGGTCTCGTCGACTGCTATAATTGAAGGATATGCACAATGTGTGTTTGTTCAAAAGGATTTAGAAACTTTCAAACAAATGCGATTGGCAGGTGTAAAGCTAAAGTCCGCAACTTCCGCCAACATCCTCTCAGCCCGTGCAAAAATGGGGGCTTTGGAATAGGGTACGGACATTTATTGAATTTTTTATCATGTAGGGGAAAGGACCCAGTAGTTGTGCACCCTAACTTCGTGCTTCTCAAAATCCTACGTGGAAATTTCAAATCACTCTGATTTTTTTACAGCAACTTACTTGGCAAGTCCCCTACTTATAACTAAGGTTTCACGATCACATCATCAAATATGATGCCACATCAGCATGCTTTTTGCCCAGGTGTCCAAAACAGCCCCCCAAAAAAGTGAGACCAATAGGTGTGTCAAAGGGCCCCAATACTTGTGCAGCTAATGTGGCATCACATGATTGGTTACTTCTCACAACAAATAGTATATTTCATTCAACTATTGGTACTTATCATACAACTATTGGTGCAATTTTGTACAAAAGTTGGACATTAAATCAGCAAGTATGGGCGTATTAAATCAACAACTTCTATCACAAGAATTGGAACGCACTCAACTACTGGGTCCTTTCCCCTAGTCTGGCAGCGGCACAGAAATTTGATTTAACATTGGAGATGTTCCTTTAACATTGGAGATTTGCTCCTTTAACTTTGAAATAAGATGTGCTTAGTGGGAGTTGAAAGATTGCCCTCTTCCTCTCTATAGTTTCGCTAGATTTTATTTTAGACAAGCCCAACTGCAAATGAATTGAAGAAAGCTAGATTTTTTTTAGATAAGCCCAGCTACAAATGAATAGAAGAAAGATCTGCTCAATTTAAGTTGAAAGTCAGTCCCCTTCCTCTGCATAGCCCATTTATTTTTGTTGTCTATTTGTTATTGTGGTTTGGTAGATTTTATCTCAAAAATGCCTTTTTTCTAGCATTTCCTACTTTATTTTATATTAAAATAAAGTAGGAACTCCATGGCACTACAATATGCATATTTTGCTCTTAGATCATTTCAATGTCATACTCTATCTTTTTTTTCTCTTATGGTAAAAAATAGTTCCTTACCATGAATAGTTTTTAATCTTTTCAATCCGAGAAATAATTTTAATAATTTAATTCAAATAATTAATCTTTTAACTCAAATAATTTTACTAATTATAATTAATATTAAGTATAATTTAGTAGTACAACCTACTCAATATATATCAATCAATTTATTTAATTGATTAATATTTATGATTAATTAATTTAAATTAGTTAATTATTATTTCACATTATAGCATTTTTCGTATATGAATGAATGATAGAAGAATTTTGCAAATGGTGTAGTTGCAGCTGCCCTTAGAGACATGCATGTAAAATGTGTAAGCATAAACAAGGCATTTGAATTGTTTGGAAGAATGCATCCAAGATATTTGTTTCCATGGAATAACCTAATTGTAGCATATACAAAATGTGTAAGCACAAACAAGGCACCTGAACTATTTGATAGAATTCCTTAAAGTGCACTATTCTAATGGAACGCCTTGATTGTTGGATATTAGTAGAAAGGGTTTATTGAAAAGGCTTTGGAATCTTATCCTTCCTAGGTTCCTCATAGGAGAAGTAGGTAGCAATTACATGCAAAATAAATCTTCACAAGAAAGCTTTGAAATGACCTTTATGCAGAATGTCTTGACATAGAATTTTAATTATTTTCTTTAGTCTCTTTTATTAAAGGTCTATTGTGTATTTGATGCAATAGTTTTGGATGGGTAGTGTATTTGACATTCATTAGGAGTTTTCACAATAAAGAAGTGTAAAATTCAAATATGAGATATTGAGTAAAATTTATAAATCCCCATGTCTGTAGGAAATTTTAAGTATCATCAAATGTCAAGATTGAAATTGAGCACTCTAATAATTTAAAATAAAATTCTTATGTCCATGATGGTATACTATTTTTTCATAAAATCATACTATTTTGGGAACTAAGAGCCTACACATGTATCAAAAAAATTGAAGTCCCCACATTTATGGCAAATACTCATGGATTTTCTAACTTTGATGCCCTATTTGAATATGTATCAACTAATCTACTAGAGTAAATATTTAAATACATGTGTTAATAGATACTTGAGGATTGGAAGCTAATTGTTAGTAAATTCAAACTTAAGTGCACATATTACTTAAAGTTCATAGGCTTCTTAGGTTGGTAGAACTTAGAGATAAATCCTTTAAGGTCCAAAACCAAGCTCCCAAATAAATTAGGATCAATAATATGTTTGTGCCAAATATGTTGAGAGTTAAGAAACCTAACAATTAGTGCATGTCATGTATTTATATTAAACAAAGCCCTAAGAAAACAAATTTTAATTATTAAACTTAAACTAAAAGTTCGTCAAATTAGCTTGAGATTTGATGAATGTGAGAATATATCAATTGGAGTTGGCCATGTGTTCACATGTCAATTAATTTAAAATTTGATGGTTCAACCTATATTAAATCTTGTCTTACAGCCCATCTCTTAGATGTCACCTTAGTTTAAGATAAAATAATAGCTTTTTATAAAAGAGAAAATAGTCAAATGCTTAGTAACAGGAGAAAAGTCCACAAAAGGGAAGTGGAAGAGAATGTAAGAAAATTTTGTAGAACTAGGTATGGGAACAATAGGATAGACAAATATTTGGATTTCTATTAGGATCCCATAGAAGAGGGAAAGAACAAAGATTAAAGGAAGGAAGGGATTAATAGAGTTTGTAGAAATATTATGACATAATATAGTGGAGGAATAAAGGTTGAGAAGAATGTCTAGATCTAGGGGTGGAACAAAGAGAAATGGAAGAATTAAAGAAAGTGATAGAGCTTATAGATATTTTAGGTGGGAATTGACACTAGAACCAAATATTAGACTAGTAGGAAGTCTTGATGTCCACTAAAAGTCTAGAAATTTCTAGAAAACTAGAAAATATAAAAAAGCCACATATACATAATTTTCTTAGGGTTTTGAAACTTTCAATATATGGTAGAAATATGGGGGGTAAAGGATAACAATACTTGAGAATTTATTTTACAAAAGGGAACCTATTTGAAGATCTCTCAAATCAATTGTCTATGATGGGGAAATGACGCATAAATGTGCAAAGGGTCTATGAATTAGGAAGAAATGCATAATAGTGAGTCCTACTTGTGGGACATCATAATTTTGGATGGGGAGGGGAAGGAAAAATGTAAAACGATTTTTTCTAAGATGAATACATAAATACCTTCAAATGACTTTGTCTATTCAACATTTAATATTTAACATTTTTTTGCACATGGAAAGGACCCTTTTGCTTGGTTTCTTATTGTTTAAATCATACAAAACTTACACAATAAATATGAAGGGAAATTTTATTGGAATAGTTCTATGTAAATAGAAAAGATGCTTTATTAATTAAAGACTAAACATCAAGTTTTGAATGAAGTTTGTGTTCTACTAGGTAGTTTAACATATTTACCTATTGCACATTGTTGTCAATGGTTGGCCTAGACTTATAAATATATGGGACAAACAACACATTTAATCTTGGTGTTTTTTATTAAGAGTAGAGTAGGTTTTTAAGGGACCCAAAACCCTTTTTTATAATATGTTGCTTACAAGATAAATACAACCTACCAATAGTGAACAAGAAACTAAAAACATACAAAAAAAGACACTAAAGGAAAATCGTATTGCATCTTTTTGAGAGTTTCAACTACCTCCAAGTCCTGTTGATAAAAGCTCTTGTGCAGATCGACTAGACCCAATAACTCTTGTCTCATCATCAAAGGATTCCTTCATGTTATTATGATTTCAAGAACTCAACCCTTCTTTTGTTTCCTATCTGTACTATGATTAATTTTTTTCTACTAATCTGTAAATTTTATATTCAAAGCTTTGTACTTGAGAAACTTGTGAGAGACTCCAAAATATTTTGCATGTGTTCCTTGATATTTTGATTAAGATGTTGCACAAATTGATGAATTTCAAAATGGAATTGAATTTAATATCTATTTGAGATATTTAGGTCCAACATGAGGAATATAATTTCTAAATAAAGAAAGTATAACATGATGATTATTTTCTAAAGCATTTCATGATTTCATCATCTTAAATTTATTGGATAGAAAATCTCCTAATGATCAAAAACTATTTTAGAAATCTTTTAGAAATGCTAAACTGTATCATCTTGAAATGTATCTCAATACCCATATATCTTTAAACTATCAAAAACTTTATTTGTTATATCACCACCTCATAAACTATCATACTAATTTATTAAAGATATGAACCAAAGAGACTAATATATGTAACAATAGATTTTAAAAATCCATGTGATTGCCAAAATATATATAAATAGATAAAAAAAATCTTAATAATATAGTTTTTATTTTATTAAATTATTTTAGCTGACTATCTCAAGTATTTACCATCTTTATTTTATAATTAGGAAAACATGCAGTTTATTGTTTTAGAAAAAAAAAATTTAATAATCTCATTACTATTAATTTATGTGATGTTATTTGCTAATTAGTTTCAATGATATATTTCTTAAGAAGTTAAATATAATAAATATCTTTTTAAATTTTAAAGAGTAAATATTAGTTAGTGGTTTTATTAGTATAATGTGATGTTTTCAATTAAATCAATCAATTTTATAATTTTAAAATACTTCCCAGAATTTAAAGTATATTATGAAATATTTTTAAAAAGAAACATTTAAGATGCAAATTAATTACATAAATAGTAATAAAATAATAAACTAAATCAATAGATTTTATTGTTGATAATTTTTTTTACCAAGTTATGTCATTTTTTCAATTTTACTTTTTATTTCTATGTATGATAATTTATTATAAATTATAATTATAATTCTTTAAAACCAAACTATATCACATTTTATCAACCATTTGATAAGTATTAAGACTTGGATTTATAGAGAACCTAAAATAATGATGAGAGAGTACTCTTTGCATCATGCACTATTATATGATGATTTTCAACTAATAACTTTGCATCTTACATATAACACATTCTTGTTATTCATCCTTTTTACATTTATTTCCCCTCCAAACATCAAAATTTCATTAACAATATTATATAACTTCAAAATTACCCAGCAACAATGGCACTGGTAAATTTAGCTCCCTCCCTAATTATTCAAGTGAACCTACCAAAGCAATCAGTAATGATGAGGAGATCATTAATGCACAATGTAATAGCTTCCAAATCTTGGAGAATAGAACTGGGGCTACTGAAAAAAGGCTGGAAGGGATTGAGAATACGCTCAAGAAGATTGGGGAGCAGAGACATAAGATCTTAAAGGCTGCCTCTACAAGCATGAAGGTTCTTATCAGCAAGCTTGATAATGATCAAGGGGAAAAGGCCTCTGGGGACATCACTGAGGTAAAGGAAGACACCCCCGAAGATAAGGAGATCGATCATGGTAGATGAACTCGCGCGAGTACCAGAAAAAAAAAAAAAAAAAAAGCCAAAGTAGGGAGATTGAGGAAATTAAACGGATTGTTGAGAACATGGAGAAATTGGAGCTAGAAGTTACAGAGCTACTTAAGAACTTTACCTAGCCTTGGCTTTTTCTTTGTCGGTCTTGTCCATTGTCTTTCTATTGCTGACCTTTTGGTTACTGGTCAATTGTCTTTTCTATGTTTGTTGTCTCTTGCTTTGTGTAGTGCTTTAATGGCTATCTTTTGATCTTATGTTGTAATGGGTTTCAGGGGCCCATCAAAACCTTTTTTCCCTTAATAAAAAACAATAAAATTCTTAATTTTTTACTTTTTTCCATGTCACAATACAACAATGTGTTACAAATTAATTTGAGAGTACTTGTTGACATGTATCAAACATAAATACATAATCATTAAACCACATGTTTGACAAAGAAATAATTATATTGGTTGTAATGTAATTAGTCCTATATTAGTCTTTTGTATTAGTAATAGTTATGATAAGGTTTTGTAGATCATTATAGCCAACAATTATAGGCATACTATGTTTTTCTTATAGATTATGTCTTTTTGGGTTGATGAATTTTGATCTCTTTATCTATTTTTCTAATGAATTTCTTTTTATGCAAATATCGAGTAAGCATAATAAAGATAAATCTAGATTAGAAACACAATTACTGAAAATATTTATATTATATAAATATGCTCAATATTTTTATATAATTTTAAACATATCTATTATGTTGAATATTTTTATATAATTTTAAACATATCTATTATGTTGAATGTGATGTTTTATGTTTGTTTTATAATGTTAATTTAAATAGCTAGATTTATGTCATCATTATCATTTCTTTCATATACATTTACATGAAATCTAAATAATATTATCATGAACCAACATAAAATATCTAAAAATATTTATAAAATAAATAACAAATTGAAATATGTTTAAAAAAAAAAATCTAACAAAAGCTTGAGTTTATTTTGATTATTGTAATTGAAATTATTGTCAAATATGTGAAAGCTAAGAAACAGAATCTTTTCCTAAAAAAACCACACTACCTAGAAAATTCAGGTAGTGGAAAAAATCAACAATAATTAACATATGTTTCATATGAAAATTTAATAGATGATGTTTCATTTGAAAATTTAACAAATGAATGGTAAAGGCATTCAAGAAGGGAAGGCTATGAAAACATGTTAGTGGTGAGGTATTAAATGACAGTTGCAAGGTAGATGAGTGCCCTCTATAATTCCCTTTGTCCTATGCAATCAAACTAGCAAGAACATTGTTTATTGAATTTGAATGTTAACGGAGATTATTTAAAAAAAAAAATGGGAGTGAACGTTAAGAGAGAAGGAATGGGCCCACAGCCACCCAAGCAGTCAAACCTTAGTGTATGTTGTTTAAGGTTGGCCCTCTTCGACAGGTGGATAACAACCTCTCGAAGATTCACTAACTAGCCACTCCACTCAAGATGTAGTATGTCTCTGTACATCCTCTAATATCTCTCTGTAGAAGGACACGTGAGCAAATTATGGACAACAGCACGACGTGCTAGCTTCTTATATGGACAAAATGCAGAGTTCTCATAGAAGGGCACAATATAACATATATGTGTTCTAGATTAATTTAAATGTGATAAATGTATATAAAAGAAGGTAAAACGATTTATGTAAATGAAATGAAAGCCACAAAGGAAAGGCTTAAGATAATCTCACAACCGGTCCACGATATGAAGCCTCCAGCTAGATAAAACTTCTCTAATGCAACCTACACACAAGCCAAAAAGTAAAAATGTTTGGGGCTGCTTGGGGACTTGCCTCAGTCAAATCCATGTTTTGGTGTTTCCACCTCCACAGATAGCTAGATAGATTGATAGAAAAAAAGATAAATGCAAGATAAGATAAATGATAAATGATAAATGATAAATGATTTGATGGATAAGGGATGTGATGAAACCCAAGATGCTCAAAGATGAGATAGCTAGGATGATAGAAAGATATTACCAAAGGGGATTCAGAAAGCCAAGAGTGTAATGCCTCACCAAGAACCCCAAAGGAATAACCACAACAAGGGGTGAAATAAAAAAAAATTTAAAGTATAAATCACATAAGTGCATTAATTACTACATTGCACAATAATAACACAAGTGGAAGACTTACACCAAAATTCCTAAAGGGTTACCAATGAAGAATTAAACTAAAAGTTAAATTCCACAATTACAATTAATCCAATTAACCATCATTACTCATAGAGAAAAATGAGCCATATCCAATGATAGGTTACACCATTTAAGATTGAAAGGATACAATATAATTTCTCTTCAATAAAGCATATACATCAATCATATAGAAAGTTGATATACAACATCCAAAACTTAGGATTACATTGATCTTCCCATACATGGCTCTCAATATATACATAAAGTTAACAACTTAACCAAAAACAATGTTACATAAGTTCATTGATACAACTGACCAGATAGGTCTCCAAAGACTAATAATCTCCAACATGAGATAGAGCATGAGTCACAAACCACAGGAACACCTACGAAGCCAATCCTCGCATGAAGGTACGAACAAGAACATCCAATGGGAAGTGGCACTACCACCTGACCATGTGATCCCAAACTGGAATCACCCCACCGTGCTAGGAGATAGCAGAGGACCCTCAAGAAAGCAAAAGAATGACATGGTCGACAGAACAAACGACTCCATGACAGTACAATACAACTCCACAATATTCCAGGTGACTCAAAATGACAATACACAAGTGGCTCAACATCACAATACATAAGTGACTCGACATCACAATACACAAGTGACCCTAAAGAAAGAGTGTCATCGCATAGCTTATGATGGTTACCATGGTAGGTCTCCATAGGTCCCAGCCCCCATCCTGGGTTATCCTGGTAACCTTTCCCAAACCTCTGGCTCCATCTAAGTCTCATACGGACCCTACCAACCCTTCATGAAGACAAGGTGGTCGGTTTGCCATTTCAGGCCTTCCCACTACATCTAGAGCCTATATGACCACTCAACCATGCACGGGGTATAATATCTTATATAATGTTATAAACTACCCACCTCCTAATCAATTATTAAGTTATCACTTATTAACTAACTTTCGAGGGGTTATCTTGCCATCCACTTCGCGTGCGGCCCCCACTCAAAAATCCACTCTCTCAAAGGACACTAAATAAAGATGGTCACTCCATGAGGACCCTATGGCAAAGCAGATAGCCATAACACCACTATCCAAATACAAGTGGTCAAAACAAATACATACTAACTCTTGGTTAACCATAAGGAAAAGACACTACATGATTAAGGCAACGAGGTCATCATATATCACTTGATCAAAAGGTACCAAATACGCCACAACAAGACGACTGAACCACATACGAGAAATAACCACCAATAATACTTTTTGCAAGAAAGGCTAATTTCACTAAGTCTACACACAGAGAATCTTTGAGAAAATCAGCATCATAAACACTTGCAAATTCATTGATTGAAAATTCAATAAAAACGCCCTTCATTTAATGCATCATTCAGAAACGTCATTCATTTCTATATAATTTCCAAATTCAACACTTCAACAAGAATAAAATCCATATTAAATATTTCACCGAATAAAAATATGAATTATAATAAACATATGATCTATTTCCAAAAATACATCCAAATTTATCAGTTTGAATTAAAATCCCAAGCCTTGATTTTCAATAAATAAATCTATTAAATAAATATTAAAAACCAACATATAAAAATCAAATTATAAATTACCATTTAACATAGCATTTAAACAATCTTAAAAATTCATTGCATTTAATAAAAATAATCAACGACACACTAAATTGTGTTGCGAAGGATAAAAGGGCACGCGGTGGGCCAAGGCCCTACCCATGGTAGTGTTTGCTGCTACTACTCATTGGTAGTATTGGTACCACCGGTAACAACCACTACTTACTGGTAGTATTGCTACCCACATAGCAGACACTACCGACCGGTAGTGCTACCTCGGTAGTATCTACTACCCGCGTAGCAGTCACAACCGACCAGTAGTGTTGCTACTACAGTAGAAAGAAAATACCATCCCACGTGGTGGGGCTATCTCGCCACATGGGTAAGGGTTAATTAATTTAATGAAACTTCTTTTAAAAACAATTTAATCATAACATTAAAACATCCCCTATTCATCATTTTCACGAGAGCACATACAAAGTGCCAAAATCCAAAATATGAAAAGATTATTTTTAATAAGGATAAATTTGCAAATTAATAACACACAAGAGTCCCTATCATAAATATTTCAAGCAAAAATAGAAGACTTTAAAAGATAGGAGAAGGACTAAGATAAATTTCTTCACTTCCATTACACATGAAGAATTCCTTCCATCTTGCAAGAGGCAAATAACCAAATTTTGCCAACATAAGCCCCAAATCTTGGGCAAATAGATACTAGAAAACACACAGCAAACTAAATCTATTCCTTTCTATAACAAATAGAAGAGATAATTCAAGAACTTGATTTTGCAAGAACAAATAACAAACAACAAATGGAAAGATGAATCATTTCTTTTTAACATGCACCCATTTGATATGAATTCAACAAAATCATTAATAACAACCACTCTTTCTTTCATTCCAATCATTCAACAAGAATTTATAAAGAGATTTACACTTTTCCAACACACGGGAAGCAACTAAAACATTCAAAATTAAATTGCAAAACAAGAAGACATTATCCAACCTTCAAGCAAACCAGGAAGCAAATGGATGGAAGAATCCCAATCTTGCAAACCAAAACCAACTCCAACTCCTCTTCCAAAATGGTTTTCCAAATTTCTCCTTCAAAATTTTGCCTCTCTTCTTCCCGTGAACTCCGAGGAATATATGGGAAAAATATATTTCAACCTAAACTTCCTAGGTTAAAATTTTTCTCCGCCAATTAGATTAAACTATTTAAAAAGTAAAAACAATCAGATTTACCTTTTTCCATAAACAATTCTTTTCCAACAAAATAAAATACAAAAGTCAAATGGAAAGGTAAAAGGTAAAAGCTTTTATTTATTTTATTTTCTATTTTCATAATACTTTCTTTCAACATAAGCATTTAATATTTAAATGGCAAGGTGCCCAATCACTTATTTCTTTTCACAAAATAATAATACAACTATAACACAATGAAATAAGCCATTTTAACCATTTAATTCTAGCAAATCTTTTATTTAATTAAATCAATAATCTCAAGATCATAATAATTAACTAATTATGCCAACACAAAAATAACACCATTTAAATAAACAGAAACACGCAAAATGAGAAATGATCAAACGATGACCCACAAGATGAAACACTAAAGCACTCTTACTCGCATATCGATCAACCAGGAAAAGACGACTGACTAACAACACTCACATGAGTGTAACTGCGAGTCAAGCTAGGGTCCAACAACTATCTCCTCCACTCCCCATCGGACATATAAGGCACGCTCAGACCTGTGAAACTAGGTGGAGTCAATACCCCATACCTACCTAGTACTTGTACCGGCAATGTCCTGCACCAAAGAACCACACATGCATATAGACAAATATATAAATAGACACGACACACATACTAATGAAGGAGAATTGTGGTGTTCCCTGTCTCACCAGAGTGAGTGAAGGAAAATCATGCCCTCGCATCCCATACACTTGCAAACATGAAACATATAATAACGCATCGCACATATAAGGTAAAAGTGTCAGTCCATGATAATGATCCATATAATAACATTAATCATAAGCATTGAGATACTGCATAAAAGCATACGCCACAAATCCAGATAAAGCATGAAATAACATCCATAAATCTTAATCAATATACAATAATGTATCCACAGAATAGTCAACTGAAGTCAAACATAAATACAAATAGAGTTTGATCAAGGAGGTTTACTACAAAGAGAGTTTCAAGAGATTATTGTGAGAGCTTGAGAGCGTTGTAGAAAACTAGAGACTTATGTAGTAAGAGAAAGTTGTGAGAGTCAAGAGAATGAGAGAGATTGTGTCCAGAATCTAGATAGCTTGAATGAAGAGAGAGGATGGGTTTAAAATGAGAGAAGAGGAGGGAAAAAGAGGGTCACGAGCTATTTCAGAAGATTGCAAGGCATTTTCAACGACATGTGCAGGTAAAAAGAGGAAAGGTGTGCTCAGAACCAGCATTCGAATGTTAAGGTGTTGCAGGATGAATGTGCATCTCCTGGACGTTCGCGTGGTGTGCTAGTATCTAAACAAATCACTATCATAAATGACAAGTGACAAGAGAAACACATGGTTGATAGGAAACATAAGCAAAAGGATAGCTGTCGAAAGGTGTCTTGACCATCCTAAGAGGGAAAAGACTGATGAAAAGGGTTGAAGTGAGCCTACTCAAGTGCTAGGGGAATGGACACCAAAGTGGTTACAAAAGATGTAGGTCAAATTACAAAGGGGTATGCAATTTTTGACACTACAAAATATATGATCAAGTCAGCCTTTGTTGCAGAATCATCTACATAATCTCTAGAATTGCCTCTGTAATCTCAAAAGATGTCTATATATTGAGGCATTTGTCATTATATTAGGCATTAGGTATTAGTTGATCAAGATGATCAATTTATCAAGAAGATGTGAATTTTGTAGCATTTAGAGTATTTGTAATATTTATAATCAATGGAAGTGTTGTAGCATGCTCAAGTGTTTTGGTAAAATTTCGTGTTTCCTCTAAACAACATCGATCATGTCCTTTTGTTTTAGTTTCTTCACCATTGGAATGACGATCATAGTTTTTTTATACATCTTACAATCTCATAGAAACTCTTAAACATCTCAAAAAGAAAATAGTGTCTTACATACCATACTACAATTTTCAAGTGACATTATTTTTTTTTGTCATTCCCAAAGAATCATAAGATTCCTTCCAATTAGGGTGCCTGTTTCCATGTGGCCTGCATGATTACAATGTATTCTAATATTAAATAGATACAATTTATACTTGGATTCACTAGACAAGAAAAATGAAATCCTAGAAATTTTAGCATACTTTCCCATGGTGAATAGAACACTCTTTGTTCCACAAGTGGAGTTAGCTACTTCAACACTAGTTAATATATAAGAAAAAAATTTGAGTACATAATAACATATCACACTTATCTCTTATGTAATTCAAGAAAATATTTTATCTCGAAGCATCAAATGACACACTCTTACCATCTATGAGTGGTTTGTTTGAAACTAGTGTTTTAGTAAGTTTCTCCTCTCCAAGCAACTATCCATAGAGAGCTCAACTTTACCATACTTAAGGTGAAGCTTTGGATAGAATGTTTATCATACTTTTAAATCAAAATATTTCCATCTAATACTTGTTATAAATCTGCAAATATATAAATTAATTTATTGAGTACCTTCCTTGAGTGTGCCATGACCTTTCTCTTACCTTGGCCATGGTGACTGGATTCATATTTCCCCTCTTGAATTTGGGTCTTTCTTTGATCTTCATTTTTGCATTGTTACTCTATCTTTTGAGTTATCTTACAATTATCTTCTGGCATTACAAAACTAATTTTAGAGAAAAAGAAATTAAATCTTTTAGATTTCTCTTGATTTGTGCTTAGTGAAAACCTCTTGGAATTTTCTCCACTATTCATGCGTGTAAAACAAAGGATCATGCGTATAGTAATTTTACTTTGCTATGATATGTTGACATGTTCTTTGGTCATCCTTTCCAAATCCTCTTTCATCATATCACATACTTGTAAGCAATTTAGAGCCTACACATTTGATATACATTTCAAAATTATAACATGTTTTTATTTGTACTCCCTTGTTTATTATCCAAAAATGAATTTCACTATATGGTGTATCATTTACTTTGATGGATCTCCTTTGCAAGGTTTTGTTTGGTGAATCCCTTCTCTTTTCTAGATAATATTCTCTATTTATATTTTATATTGGTAAAAGTCCCCCTTAAATGGACTTTCATAACCCTTTTTTTACTCAACACAAATTGCTTTCTCTCTATTCATCATGATATACAATGATGTGGGAATATCATTAAAATAGAAGCACTAGGGACCTTCCTTGGAACACTACCACATTTAAATAGTATTATAGAGATGTTGTGACCATAAAATAATAAAAAACTCAAATGCTAAAGGAAAGGCAAGTTTAATTTGTGAGACACTTATCAATGAAGTAGTAAGAATTTAGTGCCACTATACAAGTTCATAGGGCTTTCCCAATTTATTCTACTTGTGACTTGTCATTTTTATCAATTTACTATAAATGATGAGTATTTCTTTAAGTGAAATATTTTAAAACTAAATAATTATTCTAAAAGACATTAGAGGCTTCCTTTGTCCCCATTTTTTTTATAACATATTACATCATCTATATTTAAGGTAATTTACTTCAAAATTCCAATCCTAGGCATTCTCGTCTTCATCATAATTTTGTTGAATATATGTCTCCAAGTGAGAGAGCCATGAGACTAGTTGAGCTAATTCAAATTACACAATTGTACAAATCATAATTAAAGGATAAATTAAGATTGCATCATTACACTATGAGTAGCTACATATATTAGAGAACTATTGACTAGAATAGAAAATATTATCTAGGGAATCGGTAGAAGATTTCATGCAAGATTGTACAACTAAGCCATCACTATTCTAACTAACATCACCTTACAAACTTATGTATATGAATATTTTAGGAAAAATATTCAACACTAATACCCCCTTAAGTGTATCTAGGTGAATACATAGAAAACACTCTTACAACTTTAGTGGTTAAAATTAAGATAACCTAGTGGGAGAATGTGTAAATTCTTGAGTGATAATATGTCTAGACCTATAGCTATGTTTCCTTGAGAGAGTGTCTTTGATGATGACAAATATTTTCAAAATTCTAATGTTGCCCTAGATTATTTTATCTAATGAACACCCAAAAAATTATGAAGCAAAATAGGAATGTAGAGAACATTTTCAAAATACCCAATGGCAACTCCAACTCTCCCTTGCCCAAATATATTCTCAAAACATCCATCAATTACGAATTTGGTATAGTTTGATGAATAAAGAGAGTTAAGAAAATATTGAAATGGAGATAGGTGGTTGGAGATCCCACAATCATAAACTTCCTGGAGCTATTCAAAGATTATCTCTTCTATTTATTTGAAGCTATCCATTGCTCCCTACAAACACTTTAATCACTCAACCATTGCTGCAAAAGTCTTCTTCTCAAAATTATTTTTCAAGACATTCTTCTGACTAACATACTGATGCAATATACCCTCTATTTTCTTGTTGTATTTCTTCACTTAAAAATATTCTTGCACAAATTTGAAATTCAAATTGACCTACCAACATTAAGAATATCGGCAAAACATTTAGTTTTAGATGTTGTTTGTCAAGAGTAAGTTGGGGATGAGATCTCAGTGTCTACAAGCTACTCCTGATAGGTAGTTGAACGAGAGTGTAGTAAGGCTCTAACAATTAATAATTCCAACACTACTCCTTTGTCCTAAGTCACCTGACCATGCTCAATCTTCATTCTAATCAACAATACCCAAACTTTTTCTTGGGCATTCTAAGCTATCCCTACTCAACGGCTTTGTAAAAATATTTGCAAGTCACTTGTCAGGCCTACAAAACTAGACTTTGATTTCACCATTTTCAACCAGCTCTCTTATGAAATTATATCTAGAATTTCAGTACGTAGGTTACACATTCCATAAAAACAAGGTTTTTCATAAAATCTATTAATGAAACGTTGTCACAAAATATAGTTCTCCCCTATTCTTGTTCTTCATTCAAATCAACTAGAACTCTTCTTATCCAAATAGCTTGACATGAAGCTACATTTGGTGCTATATATTCAGCCTTAGTTGTAGATAGGGAAACTATGGATTGTTTCCTATAAGCCCATGAGATGGCTCAAAATCCCAAATCGGACATATATCCAAATGTGCTCTTCCTATCATCTACACTTCTTGCCCAATCACTATTCATGTATCCAATGAACCATACATATATTAAGGTTCTCTTACTTTCTAATGGGTGTCCTTTGGAATCTACATAAATCTAAAAATTAGACTTATTACATGTATTATATCATGCCTATTTGTTGGTAAATATTGAACCCAGGATAGGATTGAGAGGGTGGGGGTGAATCAGTCCAAATCTTATAAAAGTGGTCAATCAAATTATAAGCAATATTTAACCATTATATAACAAAATGAACACCAGATTTACATGGAAAAGCCAACAAGCAAAAACCAAGATCAGAATTATGCTCACAAAATAATTAAAATTGAATATAATGTTTTAGCCTCATTGTCAAGGAGCATCATGAAGCTAATGGACTTGCAAGACTAAGGCACACTACCTTAGGGAAAGATACATGGACTTTCACAACCGAGGTTCACTACTTCAAGGCAAGATACAAAGAGATTCCAAGAGACCCACTATCTTCTAACTACAAAGAATAGCAAAATTGATATGAGAATAATCTCTTGATCATGAAATTGTCTTTGAACCTTTGTGTCAAGCAACCAATATTAGGGAAAATATATCTGACATCCACCACTATCTTACAATGCTATCACACTGAATATATCACCTTCAAAAACTCTTCAGTAACTAACTTCCGCACACCCACAATGTCAAATATGCTTGCACATCATCCACATTCACTTCACATCAATTCAAACTCTACCACCTATATAATGAATACATCCACACTCCTTGAATACATGTTAGATCATCAGAAAACTTGGTTGAGGATTGACTACAGTTAGAGTAAACAATATTACACAAAATAAGCCACCTGGAAGAAAAATACTCAAAGCAGACCACTCTCAGAGATAAAGGGAACCCAAATACATCATAATACATCCTTCCAAGTCAAATGCAATGAACCACACAAGCTACCTCATCCTCCAAAGTCACTACCAAATGTAACGTGTAGATTGGTAGTAAAAATTAATAATCAATTAGCCAATAACATCTTCCAATGCAAATTACCTAATGTAGATCTCCACACACCATAGTGAGACCCATAACAATTTGTTCTAACTCAGCCTCCAATGCATATCCAAACCAAAAGGTATGATCCAATCAATATAATCCAATTGGCATACTAAAAACATATCAGGATTGAATATACCAAACACAAAGCAACATAACTCATTTGAGGAAGACTAACACCACCAAAAAATTAAATTGAAATACTGCATGAACCAAATAAACATATCCACCAAACCACAACACAAGATTCAACATATTCAAAGGCCACTAAGCACTTTCCAAACTAGAAAGACTAACACCATTAATATCAGAGAACAACAACAACAACAACAACAACAACAACAAGCTTCTATAATTCATGAACCAAAAAACCAAATAATGCAACCATAGAACATAGATAATATATATTTAAAACCACATAATGTAACCTTCATCATCTAGAGGAACGAAAAACATTCTTCCATTGGTAAATTAAGTACTTTTTCCTACATATTGAACTTTCCACAACTATAAATTTTCAAATATATTTCACCAAAACAAATTCAATAGCAACACCAAATAGAGAGACATGCATCAAACTCAACAACAACACCACAAACTCAACATTAACACCAAAGAGAGAAACCTGCAATAGTACAAGATCATATTTGGGCCAAAGTCCATCTAAAACACCAATTTTGGCATCAATGGCAAGATAACTCAGATTTCCAACAATCTCCCCCTTTTTCATTGATGGTAACACTTGAAAAATATGTAGAAGTTTGCAAAAAAGATGTAGAAGGAATTGAAATGTCAATGGTTAGTAAGTTATCATTCTTCCTTGGTTTACAAGTTATGCAATTAGAAGATGGAATTGTCATTTCTCAAGCCAAATTTGTCGAAGAGATGCTAATGAATTTTAAAATGAAGAACTGTAAACCAATTTCAGCCTCTTTGGTTGTTGGTTGAAGTTGAGGAAAGATGATAAATTTCTAGAAGTTAAATAAGAGAAGTACAAATCCATGATTGGAGGATTATTATACTTAACCACCTCTAGACCATATATCATGTAGGTCGTTTGTTTAGTTGCAATATTTCAAGTTAATCCAAAGAAATGGCATGATCAAGTGAAAAAGAAGATTTTTAGGTACTTGAAAGGAACTCCAGATTTTGGTCTTTTGATATAAGAAGAATGGAACTTTAATGATAAAAGCATACACAGATGTTGATTGGGCTAGAAGTATTGATGATAGGAAAACCACAAATGGACATACATTTTTCTTGGGAGACAGGTTGGTCTCTTGGTTAAGTAAGAAGCACGATTCAATATCTCTATCTACTGCAATTTTAAAATACATTGTAGTAGCATCTTGTTGTACTCAAGTTATGAGGATGAAAAAAACTTTTAAATATATTAGAGTAGTGTATGATGAAGTTATTCCCATCATGTGTGATACTATTAGCTCTATAAATATTTCAAAGAATCCAATAATGCATCCAAGAACTAAACAATCTCAATATGGTATCGATTTCTTAAGAGAGAAGGCTGTAGAAAAGGAAGTCAAATTGGAGCATTGGCAAATGATACCTTTGAGTATCTTAGGCTAAAATTAGGGTCACTACCCCTCCTTTCTCTAACTAGATGTGTAGATGAGGTGCATCTTTATTGGAAAAGATTCAAGGTTTATTCTTTGACTAATGTATTGATGCTAACACCAAAAGTTTTCTCCTAATGTGAAGAGTTCTCTCTCCCTTTGACATCAAAGACAAAGGGCACAACATGACATATTGATCTTTGCATCATTCAGTTTGACACCACTCTCTAATAACTAAAAAGAAACCACATACTCTATTGCTCCCCCTGAGAGAAAAAATAGCATATTTGAATGCCTTAGAACAAGGTAAATGCCAAAAAATGGGGGACCAAAAAGGGGCCTTAAGATGCCACTTTTTTTTTAAATCAACAAACCTTGAACTTTGACAAGAAATTGAAGATAGGTACACTCAAAATTTGAAGATGCAACAAAAAACTAAAGTTGAAGTGCTCTAAATATACTTTTTAAACTACTAATTTGTTTTGAAAATGGTGGAGATTAAGGGTTTCAAAAAGGGGCACCACATTTGTTGGTCTTATTTTTATCAGAAAAACATAATATAGCAACAAATGTGGTGACCCTAAAATGTTAACTTATTTTTCGAATTTTGCAAATCACCTCAATGAGAAATTAGAAAACACATTGAAATTTATGCCATATTTTTCAGCTAATTTTTTGATGAATATATGAATTTTTACAAATTTTTTAAGTGGATACTGTATGCGGGAAAAGCGGTGCAATGAAATGGAAATTACAGAAATTCAAAGACTTGCCCACGTACCAATGGGACTCTTGGTGCAAGTTATGGAGCTATGTGGAATAGCTCAACTTCCCAAGGGGTGTTCCATTGTTCTCTATCTCACAAGACCCCTCAAGCCAATGCCTTTGCTCTCAGATCACTGAGAAAAGTGACTTAGGGATGACAATCATGAGAATGAGGGATGCTTTTGATCAATCTTAGTATGAATGCATCCTATCTATGCATGATTGTAGATATGAACTAAACTAGTGATGATAAGATGAAGAGATTTGTAAAATACTATCCTAACATGATATACTAGTTTATATTATTAACTAAGATAATGGAAATGCTTCTAAAAATGATTATTAGATTATATTTTTATTCCAAAGAGAGACTAAATGCTTTGCTAAAAATGAGTATAAGTGTGATGCTAAAGACTTGGATCCTGAGAATGAGGAATGAGGGCTCTATTTATAGGGAAAACAGGGCAATGGATGGTCAAGATTGGATGATCTTATCAAGGGCCAGGATTGAAAGTTATCAATCCATGTTTAAAATTCTCACCAATGAAATGGTGACAATTGTCAACATAAGACTGCTTAAGAGGAGATGTAAGAAGCATTAAATGCTTGAGGAGACCTCATGGCTACCTTAGGAGGCAAGGGTCAAGGTTAGGTTAGGTTTATCCATTAGATAAATCTTTTACCCAAGGGGTAAACTCTTGTGCAAGGGTTAAGGAGATAACCATGGTCAAAACAATGAATGCTTGATGAGACCCCTGGGTTAGATGAGAGTTGAGTTAGGCAGAAAGTCTCTAACCATGCCACAAAGGGTTAGTTAACCATTAATGGTTTGAAAGACTTTGGGGACAAATTTGTAAGAGTCCTTCCAAATTTCGGGGTATTCAACAATTTAGCTTGTTGAAGGCATAAAGGCTTTAATGCCTTTGGAAGACTTTACTCCAAATTCGAGAAGTAACATCCTCAAATTTAGGGAAAGGGGATAATTTAAGGGTTTAGGCTTAATTGATTAGGATTGGATGGGTTCTAGAAGAATTTAGGAAGGGGGTTTAGGAGGCAAGTGGTAGATGTAGGAAAATGCAAGTGGGTGAGGGATAATAGAATTAATCAAAATAAATTGCTTCATTTCAATTGTGTTTGCAAGTGGAGGATTTAAATAAATTAGATTTATTTATTTAGAGTGAACAAGTTAATTAAATGTAAATTTAATTAGAGAAGGGATTTAATTAAATAAAATGATTTATTTAATTAAATGATGTGAAAGGCTTAAGTGAATTTAAATAAATAAATTGAATAATTTATTTAATCAAATAGAGGAATGTGTATGATTTAATTAATTTAGATTTAACTAAATAGAGGAATGAGAATAAAATGAACATTAAATATTCATTTAATAGAAGTAGAGAGAAGGGATTTAATTAAATAAAATGATTTATTTAATTAAATGATGTGAAAGGCTTAAGTGAATTTAAATAAATAAATTGAATAATTTATTTAATCAAATAGAGGAATGTGTATGATTTAATTAATTTAGATTTAACTAAATAGAGGAATGAGAATAAAATGAACATTAAATATTCATTTAGGAATATGGTCATTTTTATACATCTACAGATACATCCTAAAAAACAAAAATTTGAGTGTGTGCTCTTCCCAAAATTTTGTGAAAATTAATTAAAAAATCAATTTTTATTTATTTTTAACTTGTGTAGAATGGAGTCTAGTTTCTAAAAACGTAATTTGTTTCAAAATTTGATAAATGAGTAAAAATTTATGCCCAAAATATGACATGTTGGTTTTTGATAAAAACCGGACACACTAACAAAAGAAATTAGAGATGAAGATTGTAACATAATCAAAATTTAAAAATAATTATATGGTTGGATAGTTAAGAGATATCTCAATGATTGTATGGTGTTTATTTTTATTTTCATTTGAAACACATGCAAACCTGACAGAGAGCACAAACAAAAAGGTGAGAAAATTTTGTATGTTTGCTAAAAAACATGTCTTAAGCCTGAGAAGAACATCCAAGCCTTTGGGTTGGATGCCCAAGGAAAATCCAAACCTAAGGATTGGTTTTTACTAAGGAAGTTACTTTGACACACACCAAATATGGCATGTGCCAAATTAAACAAAATGCAAATTTTGCTTTTAGTGTGTGCCTTATTTGGCATGCGCCATATTTGGCACAAGCCAAATAGGGAGCACGCTAAATTTATTGCATTAATAATTTTTCAATCCCTCCCTCTCTCAATTCGACAGTGCAATATATACTTAAAATATAACATTTAAGTATCATACTTTTAACTTATATTTTATGTATATTTTGGTAGGATGGTTGAGAGTGGTTTCAAACCTATGAGAGTTATAATGTAGAATCTAGTTTTTTAGATTATTCATATAAATTTTAGATAGCCAAATTTTTGTAATCAGTATGCTTGTATCAACATTCTCTCCCTAGTCTCTCCCTCCCTTTCCCCACATTACCTCTCTCTCAGGTCTCTTCCTCTCTTGGACTTGGGCTCTCTCTCTCTCTCTCATCTCTCTCTCTCTCTCTCTCTCTCTCTCTCTCTCTCTCTCTCTCTCTCTCTCTCTCTCTCTCTCTCTCTCTCTCTCTCTCTCTCACACACACACACACACACAACACATGGGCTCTCCCTCTCTTTGCATCAACCTCTCTCTCTCTCTCTATGAGCTATCTCAACCCCCCTCCCTCCCTATAGTCTCTCCCTCTCTTTATATCCCTTCCTCTCTCTCGAGCTCTTCTCTCTAGTCTCTCTATCTCTTTTTATCCCTTCCTCTCACTCAGGAATCTCTCTTATTTCTCTCTTTCTTTCCCTCCCCCTCTCTCTCTCCCTTAACCCCCTTCATAAAGAGGGGGAGAGAGACATGAGAGAGAGAGTACCCAAGATAGAGAGAGGGAGGTAGGGAAAGAGATATGTGTAAAAGAGGGAAAGAGGGAGAGAGGAATGTAGGGGTTGAGGAAAATAGAGGGAGAAACTTGAGAGGGAGAGGGAGGGAGGAAGGGGAGAGGTTGAGGGAAAGAGAGGAAGAGATGAGAGAGAGATCACATGTGAGAGAAAGGGAAGGAGGAACAGAGGGGTTAAGAGAGAGAGAGCCCCAAGTGAGAGAGAGGAAGGAAGGTATGGCTCTCTCTCTCTCTCTCAAGTCTCTCCCTATCATTTTATTAACCCCTACCTTCCCCTCACTCTCTCTCCTTGGTATATCCCTCTCTTTCCATCAACCCTCCATCTCTCTTACTCTCTCTCTCTCTCCTCACTCTTTCCTTTACCCCTCTCTCTCTCTCTCTCCCTCAACCCAATCCTCTCTCTCTCTCTCTCTCATCTCTCTCTCTCTCTCTCTCTCTCTCTCTCTCTCTCTCTCTCTCTCTCTCTCTCTCCTCTCTCTCTCCACTCACTCTCTCACACACACACACAAAATTAGGCTCTCTTTGTGCTCTCTCCCTAGTATATCACCCTCTCTCCATCAACTGCTCCCTTCCATTCTCTCCTCTCTCACTCACTCATTTGGGATCTTTGTATCCCTAGTAATTATCTTTCTTTCCACATCTCTCTCTCTCTCTCTCTCTCTCTCTCTCTCTCTTCTCTCTCTCTCTCTCTCTCTCTCTCTCTCTCTCTCTCTCTCTCTCCATCCCTTCCCCTCTCTCTAGTCTCTTCCTCTCTTTCCCCTCTCTTTCCCTCAAACCCCTCTCTCTTAGGTCTCTCCCTCTCTTTCCCTCTCTCTCACTTGGACTATTCTTGTTTAGAGGTGAGATATGAAGAGCTTATGGAGAGAGGGGATAGAGGTGGGTAATGAGATATGGAGGGAGGGAGAGAGGAAGGGAGGCATGAATAGAGATGAGGGTAAGGAAGTAAGACAAGGTAGAAAAGGAGAGATAGTGGGAGAGACCTAGAGATGGGAGAGGTAGAGAGGTGAGTGAGAGAGATATTTTCACAAGAGAGAAAGAGGGGTAAGGAGAAAGGGAGAGAGATGGAGAGGGGGGTCAAGACCTAGAGCCTAGGGAGTAAGGGGTGAGAGACCTAGGGGGAAAGATACAAGTGAGATCGATATGTCAAGAGAGAGGTGGGTAATGAGATAGGATGGAAAGATAGAGAGATAAAGCTAGAGGGAAGGCTAGACCTAGGGATGGGAGAGATGGAGGGTGGGAGGAAGAAGTAATGATCAAGAGAACAGAGAGAGGGGAGAGAAACAATAAGAAAGGGAGAGAGAGGAAGAGAGCAAGGGATAGAGATAGGGATAAAAAAATGAAGGTGAGGTTTGAAGGGAGATAAGGTGGGAGAGACCTAGATAAATAGAGAGAGAGAGAGAGAGAGAGAGAGAGAGAGAGAGAGAGAGAGAGAGATAATATAGTATAGAGTGAAGGGTAGGAAATAGAGGTAAAGAGATAGTGTAAGATCTTAGGGTTGAGAGGAGAGAGTTAGATAGAGGTAGAAATGGGATAGAGGAAGAGTGATAGAGAGATATGATCTATAGGTTTAGAGTTTGTGGGAGATAAAGACATTTGCATAAAGACAATGAGAGAATGTTGATAGAAGCATGTGATTACTAAAATTTTCACTGTCTGAAAATTAAATGATGGTATAAAACCCTAAAATCTACATTATAACTCTCAGAGATCTAAATCCACTCTCAAACATCTTGCCAATATATAAATGAAATATAAATTAAAGTATAACTTAATGTGACTTATACTTAAATGTTATATTTCATGTATATATTCTCGTTGGGAGGGAGAGAGAGTGAAAGAGAAAGATAATTTGCCACCTTTCAAAATGCATTTCTATTTGGCTAGCACTAAATTTGGTGCTTGCCTTATTTGGCACATACCAAATAGAATTGGCATGACCAAACCTTAGGTTTGACACACCAAATATGGCAAGCTGCCTATTTAGCATGTACCAAATGGCTTCTTTTGGGCAAAAAATATTTTTGGCAACGTTTTGGTCCCCCATCTCGGTGCACTTACCCAATAGGTCATTTGGGAGTGTAGCATCATAAGTAACCAGTCCAATTTACACCTCATTTTTGTGCTCCTACTTTAGTGTGTCCTATCTCCATCCCCTCTCTAGATCCATTTTAGTTCTAAATTATCCAATCTTTGATGTCATGAACACCATTTTGTGGACCTTATCTTGGAGGTTCCTTCCCCGTTTCCCTTTGTGTTGGTCCTATTTGTAGGAGGACCAAGGTGTGGAGCACCCTTGTCTAGACTAGGGCACCCCAAAATACCCTGGTCCCCCTCAAACATGCCCCAATTTGAACTAGAGAAGACCCTTTATCTCCTTAATGGCTTCTGGTCCCCATGGATACACATGACCATGGGAGGTCGGCCTAATTAGTAATTTACCTAGAAAACCCTATATAACTTAGACATCCTATTAATTCATTTTCACCTAGAAGCAATCTAAGTCTTCATACCCTATTATTCATGCATCCATTAAGCATTCATCATCAAGAATTTTCAAAGGTTCAAGGTTGAATTTGATCCTTCAAACATTGTGGAGTAAAGTTGCATCAATCTTCATGCAAGCATGTGTGTGTGATTAGAGTTTTTCATTTTCATGTGTTTGTCATGCCATTGCATTCAACATTTTTGTTTACATTCAAAGAACATTACATCATCATCAATAATTGTAGATCTGAGGTATATCTCCTTAACATTTCTTTTAGTATTTGCATTATTTCATTCAGGGATAATTCCTACACTAGGGTTTCAAGTAGGCAAACCCCTATCCCTGACATCTTTCCATTCCATTTAGTGTGCAGGAAATAGGTGTAGGGTATATATTTGGGAACTCTGATAGAGTCAATAATGATGAACAAATTCATCTTTCGATGGAGGAAATTTCAGAGGAACAAGGTAGATAATATGTGCTACTTGGTCCCAAATATTCAGGCTGAACTTCTAGGAATGGGTTCTAAATCTATTCTTTTGCCTAGATATCAGTTTGTCGCTCCATGGGACATTTGTATCATTCTATATTCATCAATTTACTTCAATTATCCCTCAATTTTCCCTAATTTCACAATTACATTCCAAAGTCAACTATGAAAGACGATAATCTTTCCCAATCAATGTATTTGATAAAAATTTTAGCCCTTTCCCTATTTGGATTGAGGCTAGATCTATCAGGTCCCTTCCTCTTTCAATGTATTGGGGTTAATCTAGTTATTTAGTGAGTTTTTTTATCTTAATTAGTGAAACCCTAATTCAAAATTATACCATTATAGGGAGATGAAGGGACACATTACACAAGTGGTCCAGTTTGGACTCCTCTCACCATTTCTTGACAACAAGATCAAGTTTTCCAAAGATCAAAAGTTGGAATTGCTAGAAAATTATTATATGAATTAGATATATTTCAAGAGTTTGAGCCCATCATCATGTGTAACAAAAGTGGTGATAGTTCTTCAGGCACTTGTTTAATTACAATTTCAGATGTTGTATGTGATTCATAGCTTGCATAATTTTCCATTTAAAGAAACTATTAATTTGGAAAGTCTATGAGACTCTAAAGAAAAAGTAACAATTATCTAAGTAGAGTATGAATCTCTACATCTTGCCTTTTAGAAGCTTTGAGGTTGATTTTTCTTTTATCATTTTTTGTTATTTTATAATTTTAGGTGATTTTGGGTTCCTTGTGAGTCACAAAAATTGTTGAGATGAAATCTACATTTTGATTTGGTGCAAGATACGTGATAAACAACATTTTGGGATTTTAATAAATGCATCAATTTAGAAACAATTTTCTTGATTTATTATTCCTATAAGAGATTTATGGAGGAAAGTGTGTTTTGTTGCTTGATTTCCTTTCATAACGATACTTTCCTTTTAAATCAGGACTAATATCTTGTCATTTCTATGTGCATCTTCATACAAAGGATTGCTAACAACTTCTTTTTGTTGTGTCATTAGTTGGATTAAATACATGAAATCATGGTGCAATTGTTAAAGGGCGAAAGATAGAGCTGTTAATTTTCTCAAAGCATTGTATCAAAGATCCACACATCATTTAGGTAAAATATTTTGAAGAACCAAAAAAGGCACTTCTAAAATTCATGGCATTGTTCCAAGGTTTTAAAGATAGTTAGCAAGTGAAGCCCAACATAGGAGAAAGAAAAGATCCACATGTTTTCAGTGTGATTCTTTGGAGTGAGGAAAATTTTAATAAGATAAAGCATTGTGGTATTAGTCGAATGGTTCTCTTTGGGCACTTGCTCATGTTCATGCAAAATCAAAGGGGGAATGACTATAAATTTCAATAGTCATATACAATGCATGTTTGTGATTCTCATATGATTATGATGTATACATCTAGTTATCTTTTATTCTACTCAAAGATAATTGCCATGATTCCCAATTGCATGTCTTATAAATATCCATGTAATAGATGTAAAATTGATTACCATCTTTTGAAATTAATTATTATTTTTTTATATTCTAGTGAGCCTTAATATGTGCTTCTTATGTAATATTTCTAATATTTTACTTTATGCATGTATGGCCTAATGTATTTTGTTCTCCTTTCAACACTAAAGAGTTTGTGGTTTTTTGTGCTCATAATTTATGGAGTCATTGGTACTTATTTGCTATAGATTTAAATATCTTGTGTAATTTTTGACATAAATATATTGATCAATTCTTTTAAATCATGCGATTTGTAATGCCCCGCCAGGAACCCTAAAGGAAAACAACACAACTAGGCAACTAAAGGGTGAAATAATTTTTTTTTTTGTTAAAGACTAAGTGTACTAACTATAATCATTGCATGTTTAACAACATAGCGGAAGTCAATCATAAGTTTTTCCTAAGGGTAACCAACGAAGATTAATTTTCATAGATTATATTAACACCACAGTTAATCCATTTAATTAAATAAATTGAACTCTTAAGTTTAAAACTACACATACATCCAAATTTCATAATAAAGAAATAAAAGTATTCCAATGTACCCAATTTCCATAAACCATTTAAACATAAGATCAAAACAATAACATTCATTTCACTGACATAATAATATTACAATATCCATAAATACATGGCTTCCAATAATATCACTGGTTACAAGGATACAATATCAAGGTTACATAAAAGTCTAATACAATGACCAGAAGGTCTCAACTGAACAATGATCTCGAACAAGAGCTGGTACATAAAGCACGATCCAAGAACACCAGCAAAGCCTTTCCTCGCCTGAAGATACAATCCAGAACATCCGATGGGAAGTGGCACTACCACCCGACCATGTGATCCCGAAATGAAACCACCCCACCATGCTAGGAGATAGTAGAAAACCCTCAAGCAAGCAAAGCAAGACAAGTACAAAAGGACTACAAGACTCTGCAACCATCCATGTTACACAACTCACAAAACACTAGTGACTCTAAGAAGAGAGTGTCATTGCATAGCTTGATGGTTACCATGGTACAGCCTTCATAGGTCCCGGCCCCCATACTCGGGTTTCTCCTGGTAACCTCTCCCGAGCCTCCGGTCCCAACTAAGTCTCATGCGGACCCTACCAATCCTTTTGTGAAGACAAGGTGGTAAGTTTGCCATTCCAGGCCTTCTCGTAACATCATGAACCCTGTACAAGCACTCATCTATGCACGAGGCACATTTATCTTAATTAATATTTAAATCTACCCACCCCCTAATCAATTATTAGGTTATCACTTTTTAACTAACTTTCGACGGGTTATCCTATCATCCACTTTGGGCACGACCCCCGCTCGAAAGCCACTCTCTCTCTTAGGACATTAACAGGAAATGTTTCTCTCTACGAGCACTCTATGGCGAAACAGGCAACCATAAACAATCTTGACAAACACAGGTGATGGATACACAAATACCAACCCAAGAATGACCATTTGGACAAAGACACACAATGGCTCATATCAAATAGGTTATACAACAACACCTAGTCTAGGAGAAATAATATCATAGGACACAATGACAATTTAATCAAAATTGCAATAAAACTTGACTGAGAACACATTATATGCAAGATCCTATTACAGGCAATCTTTCCTTAAAAACAGTCAAAGCATAAATGACATGCAATTTACAAATTTCCAGATAACAAGAATTTACAACTTTTTAAAAAAAAAACATTCACTTTGTCATTTGTCCAAAAAGATTTAAAATACAAATAATTCTCCTAATGTATTTTCAACATATTTATTTAAATTAACATTCCAAACTGTAATTAAATAATATTTTGAATAACATTTAAAATATTATAATAACTACCAAAAGAAACACACACACACACACACACACACACACACACACACACATATATATATAATAATAATTTTTAATTTATTTAATCCCCTGGGTCCAAAACCCGAAATAGTGAACAGGGTTTAGAATTTAATTTAAAAAGACTAAAAAAAACACTTTTACAATTACCGAAAAGCCCTGTCATGGTAGCCTATGCTACCGCCGGTAGCTAGTACTACCGTCCGGTAGCACTACTACCATAGGTAGCGGCTATCGCTGGTAGCACTGCTACCGTCGGTAGTACTGTGTACTACTGCCGATAGCGGATGCTACCGTGCTGTTTGTTTTATTTTATTTTTTTATAATTTATATATATATATATATATATATATATATTATATTTTTAAACAGGAAAATAATTAAACAATATTTTTTTTTTAATAATTTCATTTTAATAAAATTTTAACAATAATAACAAAAAACAATATTTTTCCAATAATTCCATTTTAACAAAATTTCAATTCTTTTTTTTTTTTTTCAAATTTAATTAACCCAAATAAATTTAATGTGTAATTAAATTTATTTTCTTAAGGTAATTAAAACCATTTCTCAGGTAAATACCCTTTCTCCTAAATCATGCAATTTCCATGCACCATAAAAACTTGGCAAACTTTCTATAATAATTTTCTTAATTTTCACAAAATTACATTCTTTCCACAAACAAGAAATACACATCAGGCATGAGTTTTCAAACAAAACTCGAATTCACCAAAAGAGAGTTTTGGATTTGGCAATTATTTTACACACACATCAAGCAGAGAAAAATAGAAACATTTTTAATAAAACACAAAACTAAGAATTCATCCAACCTGGTATAGCTTTCCTGGAAGAATTTTGTAGAAGAGCCCTAATCCCTTCAATATCTTCCAATAAATTTTCTTCACCTAAATTCTTGACCTGTTCCTGTGTGTTCCTGTTTGTGTTTCTAAAATAAAGACCTAACCCCTATTTAAACTAAAATTCTAGGTTCAATAGCTTTTTCACAAAAAACCTAAATTTAGAATGATAGTATTTTTTTATTTATTTTTCTAAATTTATCACATGCAATAATTTAAAACATTATTCTTTCATTACTTTTCTCATGCACATTAATTAATTTTCTAAATAAAGAATTAATACATAATTTTAATTCCAATTAATTATAAAGAACTAAAACAATACTTTAATTCCAATTAATCCTTTTATTCATTTATTTAATTA
This sequence comes from Cryptomeria japonica, assembly GCF_030272615.1. NCBI lineage: Eukaryota > Viridiplantae > Streptophyta > Pinopsida > Cupressales > Cupressaceae > Cryptomeria > Cryptomeria japonica. Next base: position 240,580,571 of record NC_081411.1, read on the forward strand.
TAACTTTAGAATACAATTAATCTAATTTATTTTTAAAATAAAAATATATTTTTAATACCATGCAGCTTAATTTAATAATTCCTTTAATTAACCAAATTTATAATCTCAATGCAATAATGAGATAATTTCATAAACTTAATTAATTAATTAATTAAATCCACTAAAACACTCAAATTAAACAAATCTCAAGCAATTACCCATAAAAGATAAAATGACAAAATACGAAGACCGAACTAACTGACAAAACGACTAACTGACGACACTCATATGAGTGTAACTGAGTAAAAATAGGGTCAACTACTATCTCCTCCACTTCCATCAGAAAATATAAGGCACGCTTAGACCTATGAAGCCAGGTGGAGATGATACCCCGTACCTACCCGATACTTGTACCTGCAATATCTTGCATCACCGAACCACACATGCATACATACATATAATATAAAAAACATGGCAAACACATCGATGAAGGAGAATCGCGACATTCCCTGTCTCACCAAAATGAGTGAAGGAAAATCATCCCCTTGCATCCAATACACTCGCAAACACACAACATATAATTGCACATTGCATAATTAAAGTAAAATGTCAGTACATAGCAATAATACATAAAATGCCATAAATCACAAGTAGTGAAATACTGCAAATAAATTATACATCTCATCTCCAAATAAAGCATAATGTCATAAAAATCCGAATAATATGTCATGGTAATGTATCCACTGAAAAACAACCAATAATAAAATATGAGTCTAATAAGTTCAACTAGTAGGGGTACTACACGATTTGCTCTTTCAAAAGTCTCTAGTTACTTTATTACTATTTTTCTCTAATGCTATCCTTTCATAAATACAAAATATCATATCAATTCTTGGTGCATTTCCTTAGGATTAGATAGTCATCTAGTTTCATTATGAGTTTATTTTCTTCCCTTTTCCTAAAACTTAAAATTGATAGAAGAGATGAATTATATAAAACTCCGAGGCTATATTATGAGCCATAATCCCACATTCCTAAGATTTCTTATTGTCAGTTCTTGAATGTAAATTTGAGCAATTAACAATGCCCACAATAGAAATTCATTTTTTTTTGTTAGTTTCTCTCATTTTGATGCCTAAATAGGTGTTCTTAAGGTTTTTAAGGCAGACTAAATATAATGATGGAGTCCATTTCTCTCCAAGATGCACCATTTGATTACTCAAAGAAAATATCACAAAAATAAAGATAATGAATTGTAGATATAGAGCTCTATTATCATGTTGAGTTGATTCTAGAATCTTATAGCTCCTAAGGATCACCCATAATCAAAAATTTATCTCAAAAAGAGAAAAAAAATGAATACATGGATGCAAAGATATACTGATCCAAAAAAGCATGAAACACCATTATGCAACCTCATAATTAACAAATAATATGATGATGAATCATTATAAAAGGAAAAATAAAAAAATAACCCTAGAGAAACCCTAAGTAAGGATAAAAATAGATCATGACATGTGTTGTTGTCATGTGACTCGAGACACAAAAAAGAATATGATCTAAGTCAGATTAAGTAGCTAGTGTAAAAATAGACCTATCTAATTAACAATTAAATAGGTAAATACCTTGTTACTCTAACATTTACAATATCATACCAAAAACTCTAATCTCTCAATTAAGAACTCTAGATCTTAAAACTAAAGCTTTGATATAATGTTAGAAATATAAAATATAAAAATAACCACAATTTTTTTAAGAGAAAAATGACATTTAAAATTATAAATGAATAAAATAAATACATATTAGATATTTAAACAGAGGTTAAGTTGAAAAGATTGTATAAAGAGCTCACAAAGTGAAGCTATAAGAAAAAGTAAAACCACAAGCTTGTGAGTTTTTATAAACTCAAGGAGGGGGTGGAGGTAGCAAGTCCAATCATTGAGTGACCAATAAACGATAAAATAGAAAATATAATTACCTTTTAGGATGATTACACCTAAACAACCAACTTAATCAAACTCACTTTATTAACCTAATAAATATTATTAAAAGTGTAAAAAAAAACTAGGAAAGGGAAACAAAAACCTACACTAACATGTAATCCCTCATCTTTCTCTTATCTCTCAATATCATGTAGAGAAAACCACTTCCATTTCTATGATAATCTCTAGTCATCTAGCTCAATATATTTTAAGTGAAAATAATTTTAGAATGTGTAAAACTTCTTTTAAATATTCATTGTGAACACTAAGCTCTTTTGTTATGTGCATTGTAGGTTTGAGATGAACGTTGAGAAAAATGTGTTATTTGTATCCTCTTTTATAAAGTGTGAGATTTGGCTATGGAGGTAGCCACTCAAGATCTAGAGGCCTAATGGAAAGAACAATAACAAGATAACTAATATGACAAGAATAAATTGTATTCCTAAACAAGATAACAATAACAAGATAACTAATATGACAAGAATACAATAGAATCAATAAATATACATGTGAGACCCCTCGGTTGAATAGGCCAAGGTGAAACATAGGAAGGCATAAGATTTTGAGAAATGTATTAATCTTGTGACATGAGACATAAAGTGATAACTTTTCACCCACCTAAGGTGGAAAAGTGATAACATGATAAAACCACTAAAGGTGGAAGTTCCACATGAGGTGATTATGAAAAGTGTCTTAATCTTATGACATGAGACATAAAGTAATAATTTATCATCCACCTAATGTAGAAAAGTGATAACATGATAAAACCACTAAAGGTGGAAGTTCCACATGAGGTGATTATGAGAATTGTCTTAATCTTATGACATGAGACATAAAGTAATAATTTATCATCCACCTAATGTAGAAAAGTGATAACATGATAAAACCACTAAAGGTGGAAGTTCCACATGAGTCGGGAAGTAATAATGTGATAATACCATCAAAAGTGGGCATCTTCCTATGTGATCCTAAGTAAACTTAAGTGATAAATGTAATTAGAACCGAGGTGAAGAACATACAAGGTACAACACCTTAATTATAAAAGCACACCCTCTTAATTAAAAATTAAGGAGAATACATACACAAAAGAAAACAATGCAAGATGGCTCCCAACTACTAGGCCATGTTAGGTACCCATGTATAAATGAAAACAATCTCTTGCAAATGGAGAAAAGGAGAAAACATAGTAGGGACAAAATCCTCCCCAAAAGAGGGATGGAGATACAAAATACTCTCAATGAAGAATGAGAAGGACACAAGCTCATGTGAGAAAAAATTCCCCTCCCATAAGAGAGAAGAAGAGAGAGCAAATAGCCCCCCCTTAATGTAGAATGTGCACCAAAGGTACATGCTTTAAACTAGACATAGAAGATGGTCCATGACCCTTTGAACAATGTTCCTCCCCTTAGGGAGAAATGAAACCAAAGGTGTATAAATAAAGTCTCCCCAATCCTAAAAGGAATATGTAGGAAGAAATCTCAAAATGTATGTTGAGTCTCTAAAAGATGCTCAAGTGTCCCTTATCATTGTTGAAATTTTTCCCCTCCAAATCAGATGGTGTAGGCCACATCATTAAAAAATACAATCCAAGATCTATTGGAATCAAGGAACATTGAGAGGGGGGGGGTGAATCAATGTTCTACAAATTTTAACTCTATTAATCTGTTCATTCAACCACTTAATACATTAAGCCAAAAGAAATATGCAAGAACACAAAGCAATCAACCACAAAACCATAACACAAAAAATTTATACATAGAAAACCCAATCAAGGTAAAAACCACGGTGGGGATGAGACCCACAAATGAGTATACTCATATATAATGTTTTACAATGGAATGCACATGCATTCAAGCACATTGCCTAGAGCTCACTGCTCAAAACAAAGAAGGGATACAACCCTAGGAAGGCTCACTGCCTTACAAATGAGTTACAAAAGATCACAAGAGAATTTGAACTATTAAACAACATCTACAAATGCTTGGGTATAGTTTTGGTTAAGCATAATATCCACTAATTTTACACTCTGCCTTATATAGCTCTGTTCCACAATTCTGCAATATTTAGAAACATAAATCTTTAACTTGCACACATGTAACTATGCACAATTGATCATGAACATCTCTCACATAACCACTGACACCCAAAATGATCATGACAATCGACCTTATATATCCACAACAAGAAACTAGGTTAGTTACATGTCGGCTTCAAGAATACTATACAAATAATGAAACATGTACACATTGTCGATTGAATCCAAACCAAAATACTCATGTGAACCAAAATTATTGTCCACATGCTACCACAACCTTCAAAATAAACACCTAGACCACAAAAATAATCACCAAAATTGATCCACATAATCTACATAAGGATTATCAACACAAGACTGTTGTATTACATTGATAGACTGAGAAAAGATATACCAGATCTTCTAAATTGCACCACAATTATCACCAGAGGCTAAAATCATGGAATAAGGTACTCCAGATATCTATCAAGCTTCCCTTAGCTCTTCCCTTAGCTCTGCAACACAAAGTATTCAACTGAAATGAAATACCAATCAAGATACTATACTTTGTCGAATGCTCTGTACTAACTATCAGACTTAACCAAATCTTCACTCTAACTTTCGGTAGGATCAAATCACATACTACGGATGGGATAATTGACTTGGTTTGCCATCAATGACAACACTAGATGACCTGTGCAACTTGTCTCTTGCCAACAAGAACTAGTGAAGATGAATGTAGAACAAGATCCAAAGACTCGAGTGTCTGCTTTGAAGATAAAGAGACCTCCCTTAAATGTTGTTCTAAAGCATCTACAATAATGTAAAAAATGAAAGAATGATTATGTAGAGAATGAACAAGAGGGCCATAGTGTTCCCTCACAACAACTAAAGAGGGATCATCTCAATCAAAGAGATGATGAATGTAATCAATGGTGTCTATGAAATCTACAAGATAGGACTCTACAAACAAACTTGCAATGTTTGTCAAGTAGTCATGGGTGATCACACAATACCATGTTACACTTTTTGGTACATCCCAATTTTTGTTGAAATCACACATTTTTAAGAAAATATAATGATTTAAGCCTTGAGAAGTCTCATTTGGAGTAATTTATTGAAGAGTGTTAGATCAAAGATTCCTAGATCAAAATAGCTTGCATAGAACCTCTCTACTCTTAAATCATACCTACAATGACATCTCCTTCATGCTATCAAAATGTTGATTAAAAACCGGTTTTACATTAGCTTTTGGGGGGTCAAATGAATTCATTTAGAAGTTTTGTTTTGTAAATATGTAGTCCTTATTATTATATCTTTTCAATTTTTTTTTTAATATATTTAATTTAATTAATTTATATATATATATATATATATGAATGTAAACTTTTTCATCCAATATTAAGGTTTGTGTTTCACACATGTGGAAAAGTTGGAAAATAGAGAAAAAGTGTTATTAAAAATATCTTTTCAGTAGATATTGATATCCTCATTTAACATAAAAAGAAGAAGTTAATTTAAATGCATACAAAAAGGTTATGCTTTACGAGATACACCTTTGTCCAAATTACAACTACTCTAACTTCAAAAATTAACTAAAATAACTATATGTAACAATTCTTTTTGAAAAAATATCCATCCACTAGATATTGCTATGACAAATGTATATGTTAAAAATTAGAATTTCATTCTTTCTATAAAAAATATTATGCACTACATAGTAAATGTCATTTCTAAAAAACGTTGATTACTATAAATATTAAGTTATTAAAAGTTACTGTAAAAATATGGATAGTTTATTTCTAATTTTAATTTTTTTTTTCTATAATCTCTATAAAAATTCTCACAAATCAATAGTTTACGTCATCTTCAAATTCTTAATGGTTTAGCTGTTATAAGTGTTAGAAAGTGAAGGTCTGGTGCAAAATCTTGATGTCATTGTCAAGTTTGGCCAAAAAGTCTAACCTAGTATTATGGAATCACCTTCATCCCAAGGAATTGTATTTGGAAGATAATATATATCATGTTACACTGAATCATAAGAAGCCAAAATTGTAGCAACACATGTATCATCAAATACAACAGTTAATGAAAGAGATGGAATATCAGCATATGCCTCAAAAACCTTAGTAGAAAGAACTTCAAGATTCAAATGACCATACTAAATCTCCTCAAATGTATCCACACTAGATTCCATTATGTGTACATCAATTGAATTTGTTTTTGTTGAATTTGAATCTTATTTGTAAACCCTAAAGATCCAACCACTAAACCCTATGTTTACAAACTCATTCAACAAAACATCAAGAGATATAAAAATGCATGCAAATAACAATGAAATAAACCAATATAACTTCACATGCACAAGAGGCTTGTCTCCATTGTTCTCTTATCTTCCATGATCTTGCATTTGATAATGTTGCTCTCAAATTTGTGTTGCACTTGCACAAGAGCTCAAAGAAGAATGGATGTGGTTGTGACAATGTATTTCTAGATTAATTTTGACAAAATGTAAGTATGCTCTATATATATGTTATGAAAAATGAGGGGAGGTAACCTCTTTTATAAAGATTGTCCTAAAAATGAAGAGTTTAGATTAAGAAGTTCAAAGATGAATGATGGGGATCACATAGAGGAAAGAGACTCAATAAGATTTGAGGGTAGGTAAAGATGAAGGGAGAAGATAAAGAGGGGAAAATGCAAAGGATAAAGATGAATAGGATTAAGAGGTTAATTTGAAATGAAGGGCTAAAATTAAAGAGTAGGTAATTTAGAGAGATGTGTTGTCATGTGGATAAGAAGAAAAATGTAAATTAATTAATTTATTAAATAAAAATATTTATTTAATTAATAGAGGAAAGGGCTAAATAAATTAAATATATATTTTATTTATTTAATTTAGTAAAGAGGTGGAAGGATTAAATAAATAATAAATATTTATTTAAATTAGAAAGAAGAGGTTTAGTGAATTAATTAAATAAATTAAAATATATATTTAATTAATGGAAGACATTAGGATAAAACAATTAAATAAATAATAAATATTTATTTAATTAAAAGGATAATTTCAGGTGTCTACAAAATCAAAAATAGGAGCAACAATAGATGTGAACTCAATAGGAGGAGATGGAATGCAAGGTTCAAGAACTAGATCACATGTAAGAATACCCAAGTTCAAGTAACCAAATTTCTCCTTAATATCAGAATTCACACTAGAAGTGTGATCATCTTCTGAAGAATCAAAGTCATCAATAAGAACAAAGTCTAAAATGAGTACAACTGAGATGCATGATACACCACCCTAGTGTGATCATCTTCTGAAGAATCAAAGTCATCAATAAGAACAAAGTCTAAAAGGAGTACAACTGAGGTGCATGATACACCACCCTAGTAGCAATGATAGCTCTACTCTCCAAGTCTCTGATGAAAACTAAATTGAGAATGAACTCCACAATCTTTTGTGTTGTACCATGAGTGATTTGATAGATGGAAAGGAGATTGTTTCTCAAGTGAGGTACACACAAAACATCATTGAAGGTGTCATCCCCAATATCAATATAACCCTTTCCAATTACATATATGTATGATTGCCCATCAAAATAGGTGGCATGTTGCAAGACTCAAATGTAGAGAACATAGATTGTGAAGACGCTATATGATGAGAAGCTCCTAAATCTAGAAGCTATCTCCTTGAATCATGACCTGCAGTAGTACAAAGAGCTTTTCCTTTGTTCTTACTTGTCCCAAAAGTGTGTCTCTTATCAAATTCTATTTGTTTGGAAGAAGAAGCTGAAGTAGACATTCTTGAAGGCAAATTGATTCTATTCTTCCCAAGAAGATGCTTCATTTCATCAGTATCCAAGAACTCCTATAACAATAGTGTTCTTCATGTCCCATCTTCTCGCAATATGAACAAGAAGACTTCTCCTTCTTAGATGATTCCCATTGAGAAGGAGAGGATTTATATTCTTTTCTTAGCTTGTTCTTTTTCTTCTCTTGCTTCTTATTAAGATTCTCTATTTCTTTCTTCACCTAAGGCTCCACTGCCATTAATGCTTGGTGTGTAGAAGACTTGATTAGACCCATAAGGCAATATCATGCCCCTTTAGACACTTTTGCATCACATAGGACACCATTGATTATAATAAAAACTTTTAGAAGTTGATTACAATAAAAAAATTTAGAAGTTGATTTTAACGAACCACAAGATCCTTTTATTGTCTTCTCAACTTTTTATATTTTATATAATAAGACAACCTTCCTTTAACTATATCCTCCTCCTTTTAATTTTTTAATATTAATACAACCTCAATTCTTATATTTATTATTAAAATTAATTTTAATACATAAATAAATGCACATCTAAAGTAAACAAGCATACCTATCTTTAGAGGAATACATGTATATTATGTCAAAAGATATCATATTTGTTCATTATTTCACTTAAAAATTTATTATATTATAATTAATCTTAAATTATTATTATATTATGAAATTGCAATTAAACTTAAATTATTATTAAGATATGATTATATTATTATATTTTTATTTTTATTAAGATGATTATGAAGTTAACTTATTGCATGATGGAGATAGATAAATTGATTTATCAATTAAATTCACAATAAATAGCAATAGTTGAATGGTGGAAGTGAAGATATAATTAGCATTAAATAATTATAATTCCACTATTTTTTTTTAACTATTCTATACAACCACTTAAAAAACAAAACAAAACAAAATCCTCTTTAGATTCAAAACCAAACAATCATTAAAAAAGAAGTGGGGATTCCTAGATTTTATCTATTCATAATTTACCTCTAATCTAACGAAAAGGAGAGATGTCCAATGCCTTTGCTTTTAAAAAGCATAAAGACATATTTCAAGATCTAGTAAAAATAAGATATATTAAAAAAAAGCTTATGTGGAGATAGATTTAAAGTTCTAGTGAAAATAAGATATATTAAAAAAAACTCATGTGGAGATGGATTTAAATATGTGTTTTTTTTTTTTGGAAAGTGTCTTGCCTTTTTACTTGAAATCTTAAAAAATAAGATATATATATATATAAAGCTTATGTGGAGATAGATTTAAATATGTGTATTTTTCTGGAAAGTGTAGTAAGGAGTGGTTTATATTTGAAGAAAATTGGTCACATATTCCATATGGCAGATGGGCAAAGTAGAGGTAAATTTGTCCTAACTTATGTAATTTTCGGGGGGTCTGCTTACTACAGCTTTTTTTCTTTTTTCTGAAGGAGTGTTTATCCTTTTCTCTCTGTTGTGGTGTTGTATTTTGATTTACATAGAGAAATGCAGTCATTTGTGCCTACGCGTATGTATGGAAACAGGATGTTCAGTATTGGACTGGAGGTCTTCAATTCAGAAGGGATGTCTAACACTGTTGGTAAGGTATGCAATTTCTGGCTTTTGAGTTTGATTTTCACCCCCCTCCACCCCTCAAAATTCCCTGTGTGAAATGAGCATTTGTGTTGGTTTTAGGGTTTATAGTTAATTACATTGATTTTTTGCAGTGCTCAGTTTGTGTGATCGGTTTGGTCGTTTTGGAATAAAATTGCACAGTGGTGCCAAATCGACTCAACGATAGTAGTATGAGGATTTAATTTGAGCAGTTGGCTGTTTTACCTTTAGCTATAAGATTTGTTTGCATTTTAAAATTCAGCTGTAAAATTTAACTCTTTCGATTTCGCTTGAGAGTTTTTCTTTGTTTTAATTTTTTATAAACTAGGGTTTGGATCAAAGATTTCATTGTTTGCATCTTGCCTTAGAGAGGATATTCGATGCGTTTTATTAGTTGTGTTTTGCGCGGAGGCCTTTTTGTAAACTTGAATTTGTGGCGAAGTCAGAAATTGATTTGTTTTTGTTGGTAAGATACAATTGTTTTTTATGGCAGATGGGCCATGATATACGACTCTTGGTTAGAGAGGTTGAGGTTGCTAAGGGCTGGTTAAGGTTTTGTGTGTTTACAAGAAATGAGGCTTCCATGGGGGATCAACAGGTCATAATCCCAAGAGACATGTTTAGTATTGAATGAAATTTGGTTATATACCGAATTTTAACCCTGGGTGCAACTTGCCAGGCGCAAGTCCGCAAGTACTTCGACTGGGAAGTTAAGTTCAAGTTCTGGGTGACTTTGATTGGTGAGGGAATATAAGGTGGATGGTTACCATGCATGGGGAATTTACAAGGAATGTGGGTTTCATAGGGGATATACAGGCCCATTATCCTAAGAGACATGTTGAGTATTGAAATTTGACTAAATAGTGAATTCAACTCTAGCTGCAACTTTCCAGGTGCATGTTGGCTGATTTTAACTGTGATGCCAAGTGTAAGTCCGGATTGACTTTGACTCGTCATCAATTCTTAGCTAGATGGTTGCCATGCAAGGGGAGTTTACTGATAAGAAGCAAAATGAATTTCCGTTGCATCCTTTTATACCTTGCAAAAAATGAATATTTCCTCTGTCTTGTGAGATTAGTGATCATGTATTTCTTTGAGCATGCTGCAAAGATATGCTATCAAGTCGTTATGTGCACTGAAGCTAACTGTATAGTTCCTGGGCATGGAATGAATAAATACTGGGTCTTTGAGTCTCGATGCTTAGCATTTCTTCTCAGTATTAGTACCTATGAGCTGTCATTTGCCAAAGCTAAATGATTTTGCTGATTAAATGGAATCGCAATGAGTGAAACACAATGAGATTGTTATTTAATATTTATGTTATTGGGAAGTTAGGTGGTAAAAGACAGTCAAGGCATCCTATACATTGTGCGAAGTAGTCCCTTTTATAAGCACAAGCCATGTAATTTCGCTGTCATAAAGAGAAAGGTTTATGTGTAGCTTGACATTAGGATTGGCATCTAAAACATCTATAATATATTACCATGGGGCAGTTGCAGCATTTATTTTGATAACGTGATCATCAAGTTCTGTTTTCTGTATGGTGTTACTGTTAACCACCATGTTTTTTTTGTTAGACATAAGTCGATTGAGAGATTTCTAGTGTTAATATTCAGCTGGGAGAATTTGTGATTGCCGGCCAATATATTAATTATGCCAAAATTCATAACTACAATGGCAGTAAGGGGTCTGTAATGGAGTGAGTAGCTAGTAAAAACTCTCTAACGTAAATAATTTATAGATAATTTATTTAGGTAATGTAAATGCTATATTTGAATATTTATTGTAATTAATAGTAATATTAATTGACTGAGCTAATGAAGGTTTGATATTTAAACCATATCTTTTACATTACATTCTATTTTTAACATATAAATATTCTATTATATATTTAAGTATTATATATATTAATTTTCTTTTGATACTAAGAGAGGGATCTATTGGGGTCCTCAAATGATAAATTTTCTAAATCATAGTAAACGGATTCTCCAATTTGAATAATTTAATTCCTACAAGAGTCTAACTGAAACTAATTCCTATCAAAACTATCCTCTATGGTAGATGCAAGAATCTATCTAACTTAAACTATAGAAATCAATAAATCCTAATGACTGTCAAAATATTATCATACTAAATCATAAGTCTGCTGCAGAATTAATAAAAAAACTACTTATATCTGTTTTGCATGTCTGTTCTTTTAATTATAGACTTGGAAAGGGGTATACAAAGAAGTTATCTGAATATATGAATGATCTCTATGAAGGAAAAGTCTATGCCATATCTCAGTTGACTGAAACACAACAAACTAAACAGAAGATAATCTTACCTTAGACTTAGCTGGTTCTCAGGGTTTGAGGTGCAGTCGAATTTAGTGGGTATCTAAAACTGGCACATGGATTAACCGAGTCTTATTTACAGCTGCCTAAAAGCTGCATTCTAACCGGAAGTGAAACTCAGTCTTTGGTAACTGATGCTGCATGCTACCTGGAAATGTTACCCAGTCTTTGTTAATTGATGCTGCATGCTAACTGAACTATTATTACTGAAGAAGGCTACCTGAGGTACTCTATATTAATGTTACCTATATAATATCAAAAAGCTATTAACAGATATCCAGTATGGACAACAATAACTACATACTAGACCTCCAAGAGGTTGAAGGAGCAGAGAAGAAGCTGTGGAAGAGCCTTTTGGTAATAGGGGCATTCAGCAAATCCAGAAATACAAAAAACATACAAAACCTTTGAAGGCATGAGGGCAGGCGACCAATGGAGCTGTAATGTCCATCACTGTTGTGGACCAATTTTTCACCTTACTTCTCAAGTTCAGTCAGCAGTCATTAATTCAAACAGTTGGCATGCTGTGTATGAATGTTATGATGATTGTTTGCTGTTTGGTTTATTTTCCCTTGAACAGTTTTAAGACTTCATGGAGCATTGCATAATGAACAACTGAGAGCATTTTTTTGAACAGTTTGCACATTTTGTTTCCATTTTTGCAACACCAATGAAGCATATGCTAAAATAACCTCAATGATTGCACTAACTGATTAAACTAGTAAATAAAAAGGATGCTACTGAAAACCAGATTCTTTATGCTTTTAGTCTGGAATAACATTGTAACTGAGTACAGAAGTAAGGTCTATTTCCTGACCTTTATGAGCAAGCTTAGATTGAGAGATCAGATGTTTACATTATACATACCCTATTTCATTTAAAGGTGGCTACTGTTTCAGAAGTTGCTGCAGATGTATTCAGTCTTCTATTCGAGGTTTCAAGATTTCTTTACACACCCCCAAGCTGGAATTGAATCTCTACACACCTGCCCATGATCTGCTCAAAATTACAGAGACTATGGTCTGAATTCTGACCTCTTGTGACATAAGTCTAAGAACTTGATTAGATTCTCTGCTTGAGTCAATCCAGCTCCCAATTAATATTCACAACAGCAAATATAGGTCACTACAGTTCTCCACGATCCTGTTGTTGCTTATCAACTATCCAATGGCCATGTACTAAGTGCAAAATCTTCAATTGGCAGACTCAAATACACACAGAAAGCATGAATATTAAATTCTTACATGAAATATTCCCACAGCCAACATATTGAGTCTCACACCTTATAGAAAGCAGGAAATTAAATCAAGAGAGTTCACAATCTGTTGAGACATGGACCAGCTAGGGCTCGAACCTAGGACCTTCCATATGCTGCTGAGGTGCTCTATCACTGAGCTACTGGCTCCTCTTGGACCAGTCCATCGTCGGTCTGGGTGTGGCTTATTTCCAACACCAACACCCCCCCCTTAAGCCACACCTCTCGTGTGCTTGGGGCTCCTAGCCTGGACTTGGCTCTGATACCATGTTGAGATATGGACCAGCTAGGACTCGAACCTAGGACCTTCCATACGCTGCTGGAGTGCTCTACCATTGAGCTACTGGCCCCTCTTGGACCAGTCCATCGTCGGTCCGGGTGTGGCTTATTTCCAACACCAACACCCCCCCTTAAGCCACACCTCTCGTGTGCTTGGGACTCCTAGCCTGAACCTGGCTCTGATATCATATTGAGACATGGACCAGCTAGGACTTGAACCTAGGACCTTCCATACACTATTGGAGTGCTCTACCACTGAGCTACTGGCCCCTCTTGGACCAGTTCATCGTCAGTCCGGGTGTGGCTTATTTCCAACACCAACACAATCTGCATATAAGAAGGAACCCTATTCAAACTAGGAAGATGTTATAGTCGTCAAGTTCTGAAGAATAACCACAAACTCAATATAGCTTACGCAGCATTGAAAATGAAAAAAATGCTTTTCTGCACATCAAAGAGGAAGACAGACTTGGATGAAAACAACACCTCTTAATATTTCACAAATATGAGCTTTTGTGCTAAGAATAATATTTCCAAGTCTCCATGATATTAATTAATAAATACTGCTTCTATTGATAATACGAGAGGCAGGCTTTCTGGTGCTCACAATTCAATACATAATCACCTGAATCCATTGTTCCAAAATTCTCATTTTGTATATAATTGCAAAGGAAGTATTCACATCGATGACTTCAATCTTTACAGCCAAATATTAAAGGTTGACCACTTATTTCACCAAATAACATACTTTCATTTGCCAAATCATTTTGTTGCATACACCTTTCAAAAACCTTAATGTTCAAGCATTCATTTGCAATGTCTGTGGAAGAGTGAATCGATTCATCTAAAATCGATTATTTTGGCAGCCCCAGAAAATATTATTGATAATCATACAATATCATACAATTACGGTTTATCTTCATGCCATTATTGTTCTCACAGCAGTGATGATAATGTAATACTTCAAATATTAATCCCTTATCATAAACTAACAGCTTGGTAATATCATTTGAAATAATATTAATATCATTAGAAATAATATTACACTTGCCCAAACTGAAACTTATTCTTCTATTAATAAAATATTTATTCCACTAAAGACTTACTTTCAGCCTTCAAGCGTTTTATGGAAACTGAACATGAAATAAATCTACATTTGGATGCTGATAAATATTCTCCTAAAATTCATCTTCACAAGAAGACTTCACATCTTTCTTTGTGTTGATGCCCAAGTCTGAATCCTGTGATATGAATCCACCCAGAAGTGTGATTGGGTTTCCATCCAATCCACTATGAGTCTCGAGGGATTTTGTCCTTAAGTTCTCCTCTGAAAGCAAAATTCTCTCTCATAATCTTCCAAGATAAATTCCTGAATAATGCCAAACCTTTCTTCCACCACCTTTATAATATCTTATTTGGCAACCGTTTGAATAATAAATATTAAATTAAAATAATTTAATATTTAGATCACAATGTGACTTTAATAAGATTTTAATTTTTAACTTTGAAAAGTCAATATTAAATAGTTAATTAAATATTAATTGTCTTAAATAACTTAAAGACAAATTAATAATTTAATTAATTAATTAATTATTTATTCGTTACAGCTGGCAAAAATAGGACATTACAAGTCCTCCCACCCCAATACTGCTTGCCCTCAAGCAATCTGTAACTGTTTACCAAATCAACTGCCATTTGCACTTGAATGCCAAAACAAAATACCAGGATCCTAATACAGATGCAAAAGCATATGGATTTCAAAGAATCGATGTTGTTCAATTAATCAAGGAGACAAAGCTCCTTTAAATAGAGTTACAAAAACGATGTTTCTAAAAGAAACAATCGTTAACTAGAGGCGAAATTAGAAACAACTTAAATCTCTTGGTAGTTAGAACGATGACCATTAAGGGAGGGTATTAGAATAATATCTTTCTCTTTGTGTTATTAATGGTCATTTAAGTTGTTTCTAATTTCGCCTTTAGTTAACAATTGTTTCTTTTAGAAACATCGTCTTTGTAACTCTATTTAAAGGAGCTTTGTCTCCTTGATTAATTGAACAACATCGATTCTTTGAAATCCATATGCTTTTGCATTTGTATTAGATCCCAAATCAATATTATATCTTGGTAGTTAGAACGATGACCATTAAGGGAGGGTATTAGAATAATATCTTTCTCTTTGTGTTATTAATGGTCATTTAAGTTGTTTCTAATTTCGCCTTTAGTTAAGGATTGTTTCTTTTAGAAACATCGTCTTTGTAACTCTATTTAAAGGAGCTTTGTCTCCTTGATTAATTGAACAACATTGATTCTTTGAAATCCATATGCTTTTGCATCTGTATTAGATCGCAAATCAATATTATGTATAGTTCACTAAGAATCGGTTGTTCCACTCTACTATAACTGAAATTTGCAACACTATCAATCTGCATTATTCTGTGAAGGACTCCATCAATCGTGCAAAATCCACAGATCCCAAGTCTGCAAATCTTCCCCAGCATATATCCTCAAGGAAAAAGGATAAACATCACTCATCCAAACTCCATCATTTGGTGCCTCATCAATGCTTCAAGGCTTGAAGTTGGAAGAGCAATCCCATAGACACCATCCTGTGCAATCAGTTGTACTCAACAATGCAAAGTCTGGTGAGATTGATATACCATTGTCATCCTCATGAGTTGACATGTCCTCCAGGAAAGAAAATCTGGAAGACTCATAAGAATGGGCTACCCATGCAACCTCATGACATCCAACTGCAAATCTCTTCATACTCGCTACTTTTGGTGCATCATCCACTAAAGCCCTCAACAGTATTTGTAGAAATTCCTGATTGTGTCGATTGTGTGAATGCATTCGCTAGACTCCCAATGCAATATCGGAATCACAAAACTCAATCATATAGAGATCATCAATGCTGATGTAGCCATGGAACTGAAAACTCATCTATGGTACCACACCATAATCTGAAAATCTGAATTCATCATGCCTTGAGCCAGAAGGAGAGATAAGTATGCCTCCTTTGTCATCCTTGAGATCTTCTTTTGCACCATTGGAATCTGTAGTCTCATTAGTAACTTCCCCAATATGTAAACCATCAAGCTTGTGTTCATCCCAAAACCATCTTGACTTAAATTTCTCAGTTCCTCTTGCGAGCTAGCTTGTGAAAGATCTAGATGTCCTTGCTGTCTCTTGCTCTCTTGCAGATTATAACTTGCTTGAACAGCTATCATCTGAACATGCTTAGCTTTCTCTTTCCACTTGTCATATTGTAGCAGATTCCTCTTTACATCTTCAATACTATCCATCAACTTCCTTGACTCCTTATTCATGGCTAGTGTAGAGGAAAGTTTTTCATCATCCGCCATAGAGGAAAGTGAATTTGTAGTCTCATTAGAAACTTCCCCAATATGTGAACCATCATCGCTTGTGTTCATCCCAAAATCATCTTGACATAGAATTCTCAGTTCCTCTTGCAAGCTAGCATGTGAAAGATCCAGGTGTCCATGCTGTCTCTTGATCTCTTGTAGATTCTAGCTTGCTTGATCAGCTATCATCTTAGAATGCTTAGCTTTCTCCATCCACTGGTCATATTGTAGTAGAGTCCTCTTCACATCTTCAGTACTATCCATCAACTTGTTAATTTTGCTAAAATTTTAGTGATCAGAATTAACAAAACGCAGAAATAAACAAATGCACACTCATACGAACACAAGGTTACCCTGGGAAAACCTCCCTCTTGGAGGAAAAAACCCAGCAACAAAGATCCAGATCAAAATAATAATAATCAGCAGTGTTACATGTACAATTCAGCTTGCTTAGAGCATAGAAAATAAACTTATCTGATCTGGAACTTTTAGGCGATCAATATAGGGGCAGACTTATTCAATATCCACACTCAGCACATATGTAATCCACAATACAATGACTCAACCGGAACTGAAGTATATGCTGATCGAATAATGACAAGTAACAATTCGGCAATCTCCAATGATGTTCGCTGAAGTGCAAGGTGTTGATTTTCCCAGGTTTTATTGGATGTATTTTAATGTATATATCTGATTCAATCTGATACTTGCATTCTTGGAATTCTATGTGTTCTCAAATTGAATAACATTATACTATATATATTCCTTTGGAGAGGCATGTCCTTGAACGGACATGTCTCTCCTTTAACTATAATAATTTAATCAATATTATAATGTTTCATCAATCAATTATTAATTTAGAATAATATAATAGATTAATATTGAATATTAAATTTTATATGATTAATAATAATATAATAATATAACATAATAATATATTATTATTAATCAACATATATTATATGTATTCTAAATGATCATTCGATTGAAGCTACAAACATTAACACTCCCTCTTAGCTAGGGAGGATGATTAGACAGAATGTGTAGTGATCTCCCATGTCAACACTTATGACCCTCACCATAGCTACACAAAACATAATTAACGCTCCCTCTTAGCTAGGGAAGATAAAATCAATGCAAATGCATTAAGTCTAGATTAATTATGGAATAGAGAAAATAATATCTCACTATGATATCAGGAAGTATGGTATAAACAAGAATATCAAGGCACATGATATTCACCATAACTCAAAAATATCATCTCATGATATTGGGAGTATTTGCATCAACCATAGTCTCAAGGTGTGAATTTGCCTCCGTCGGCGATTCTATTCACAAGCTCTTGCGTGGATTGCCTTTGTCGGCGATTCTATCCATAAGCTCTTGTGTGGATTGCCTCAGTCGGCAATTCTATCCATGAGCTCTCACGTGGATTGCCTCAGTCAGCGATTCTATCCATGAGCTCTCACATGGATTGCCTCAGTCGATGATTCTATCCACAAGCTCTTACGTGGATTGCCTCAGTCGGCGATTCTATCCATGAGCTCTCACGTGGATTGCCTTAGTCGGCGATTCTATCCACAAGCTCTTATGTGGATTGCCTCAGTTGGCGATTCTATCCATGAGCTCTCACATGGATTGCCTCAGTCGACGATTCTATCCACAAGCTCTTATGTGGATTGCCTCAGTCGACGATTCTATCCATGAGCTCTCACGTGGATTGCCTCAGTTGGCGATTCTATCCATGAGCTTTTAAGTGGATTGCCTCAGTCGGCGATTCTATTCATGAGCTCTCTCGTGGATTGCCTCAGTCGGCGATTCTATCCATGAGCTCTCACGTGGATTGCCTCAGTCCACAATTCTATCCACAAGCTCTTACGTGGATTGCCTCAGTCGGCGATTCTATCCATGAGCTCTCATGTGGATTGCCTCTGTCGGCGATTCTATCCACAAGCTCAAGTTATTGTAAGATTGTCACCTTCCAATAACCTCAAAATTACAAGTGGAAATCATTTGGAAGTCGTCACTTCCTTATGATTTACACAGGGCCCATAAGGCATTAAATGATTTCATTAGTATAATAATCAATTGAATCAAGTTTTACCTTATAAGTGTTTCACCTTCAATAGTGAAAATACCTCTCAATCACTATGATCGAAATTGTCACAAGTTGACTGAACCATCTGCTCCCTCTGAAGCTCAAGTTCTTATATCAACCTCTTGTCCTCTTTTGAAATGTCAGACTCCCTTTGCATCTGGTCTCAATCATCAATTCGTTTATAAGCATCAATTTATTTCTCCATTTAATTCAATTTTATTGTGCTTTCGTCCTTAAACATTTCCTTTCATAAGGTGAGCCCATATAAGAAATATCACGCATGAATCATCTCTCATCATAATTCCCTTTGAATGATGTAGAACATTTTCATAATTTTGATCAACACTTTCATTATGATCTGCCACACACAGTCATTAATAACTTTTGCAATTTACCAAATTTATCCAATCTCTTCGGTGAGATGTTATAAAATCTAATTACAAACATTTCCTCCAAGTTATAGCCAGATCCAACAGTTAAAACAAAAGTTATGACATTTTTCCCAAAACTGCTAACCCTAGGTAGGGTTTCAAGTGACCTGCACCAAAGTCGTCATATCTTGCACAAAACTGAATCAAATTTGATGAGATAAACATATTTGAAAATTAGAAACACAGATCTTTCCATCCATATATTATAGTCCTCATTTTGAGGCCAACCAAGGGCCGTACAATGGCATATTTCAGACTGAAAATTCTAGAAAAAAACTGAATTCTCCAACCCTCTCCAACCTCCAAATTAAACTTCACAGGCTTGAGCTCTGATACCATGTTGATTTTCCCAGGTTTTATTGGATGTATTTTAATGTATATATATTTGATTCAATCTGATACTTGCATTCTTGGAATTCTATGTGTTCTCAAATTGAATAACATTATACTATATATATTCCTTTGGAGAGGCATGTCCTTGAACAGACATGTCTCTCCTTTAACTATAATAATTTAATCAATATTATAATGTTTCATCAATCAATTATTAATTTAGAATAATATAATAGATTAATATTGAATATTAAATTTTATGTGATTAATAATAATATAATAATATAACATAATAATATATTATTATTAATCAACATATATTATATGTATTCTAAATGATCATTCGACTGAAGCTACAAACATTAACACAAGGTATATTCGCCAGTGATCGCTGATGTTAAGTTGCGGATAACAAGTTTGTTATGTTCACCAATCAATGTTACAAATTCGTTGATGGCAGATCGCATATATGCAGAGATCATTCGCTGATTGTGATTATATTGTAAGGCATCAATATGCTTTTGTTATATACAAGACACAAGTCTTCTTATCTCCCAAGTCGGCCTTGTATCTTGCCGCCAAAAACAATACTTATGAATATTCAAATACATATGTGTTTTACCGCCCAAATTGGGCCTACCCCATTTACAAGTTACATGAGTTTGGGCCCAGCCCAATTGCATAATTGATCGCTCTAATTATCACAATATATTTTAAATTTTAATTGCCAAAGGCAACATTAAAATTTAATCAAGTTAGAATCCGATTCTAGCTATATGTTTCAACACTCACTCCTAGCTAGGGAGGATTCTAATAAATAACCAAGTTATATTGTGATAACAAAACATTATGAACCTTCCATCTTGCAACCTTCTCCCTGGGAAGGATACAACACCACCTTGCATTGCCCGCAAAGGGTGTTTCCACCTTGCATTTCCTGTAGAGGGTGGAAGATACAACTTAATGTATCACTGGAGCCGAGACTCCCTCTCAGCCAAAGGTTTGTTCTCCACAACTCCAAGTCTATCTCTGAAGTATTCAAACTTCACTCGAGTAAGAGGCTTGGTGAGAACACCTGCTATCTGTTCATCAGTGCTGATGTATTTCAGCTGTATGGCACCTCTTTGTACCATATCTCGAACATAATGATAATGAGTCTCCACATGTTTTGATTTGTCGTGAAACACAGGATTGATAGACATCTTTATACAACTCTGATTATCACAATGGATGACTGTAGGTTCCCAAGGTTGTCCAAACAACCCGACAAGAAGCTTACGAAGCCACGATGCTTCTCTTGATGCCACACTTGATGCAATGTATTCAGCTTCAATAGTACTCAATGCAATTGAGGACTGTTTTTTGCTACCCCAAGAGATCATGGTGGATCCCAAGCTGAAATAGATCCCTGAAGTGCTCTTCATGTTTGTGACACTTCCTGCCCAATAAGAGTCAGAATAACCTTCCAAGGTGATGACAGTGTTGAGAGGATACTTCAGCTCATAACCAATTGTGCCTTGCAAATATCTCAGGATATGCTTGGCTGCAACAAGATGAACATGCTTGGGTTTGTTCATGAATTGGCTGAGAGCATTCACTGCATAACAAATGTCTAGTCTAGTGTTAACTATATACATCAAGGATCCAATTAACTGCCTGTACTCAGTTGTATCTGCAAAATCAGAGTTAGCTGCAAATATACTTAACTTTTTCAAGTTAGTTTCCATAAGAGTAAACATAGGTTTGCAATCCATCATTCCAAATCTTTTCAAGATATCAACAGTATATTTTCCTTGACTTAGAATGATTTCTTTAGATCTTTGCCATACTTCTAATCCTAGAAAGTAATGCATTAAACCTAAATCCTTCATTTCAAATTCTGAAGCATGGAAAAAGAGTCCCGAAGACAATGATCTTAACAAATATAACATAACAAGTTAAAGTAACACCATCAAGAAGGTGTCAAGAACGTTGAGCAAGCAAAAGACCGCTCGGGGTGGCGGTGTTATGAGACACACCATCCACTACTAATTCATTAATATGAAAGCTCAACTTGATTGACATCATAATTAATAATAATGAATTCCATTCTCATTAATCTAATATATAGACATTCACACTTGGAGTCATATAACTTACATATAGACACACACACATATATGTACATTGTTCCATAATAATAGAATGTACATATACATATACACATATATGTATAGATATATATATATATACTACACGTACTCTTATTTGTATTTATATATATATATATTAAATTAATGCACTTAATGGCTAGATGAGAATTATGATATAGTTATATCTTTCATTAAAATTAAGTTTACACAAACGTCTAAAAACAATAAAGGAAAAAGGTCAACCGCCTATTGACTGACAAGGTAAGACAACCTCCTTAAATGCCAAGGTGACGACTGACTTTTAACAACTTATCTTATGACTCAAGGCTTGATGGCAAGTTTGGTCTCTTTCAAAGTCTACAATCCTTTCCTTGATGATACTCTCCCTCCCTCTTGAGGGCATAGCTTATCTTGCATCCACTTGGTCACATGAAAATAGTTTGACCGATCTTATCTTCTCATCAAGCACACATATACTTACATAAAGAAAAGATAAACATTGCCAAAATTATCATTCATGTCTAACTATCAATTTATACTCAAGATTACTCATCAATATATGGGAGTAATAAAATATCAATGTTCAACCAAACACACAATCACATTATTCAAAAAAATAAAACCATTGTAGAAAGAGGGATGTAACATTTGTAGTGCTTGCCATGCAATGTTTTTCTTGGATTGTAATTGATTGGTTACCATACTTGCATTTGCATTTGAGTAGCGTCAGTTGTTATCCATAGCATTCTCCACTTTGGTCCTTGCTTCACGAAGCCTTTCCTTTTTTGTATGTGGGTTTGGGTACATTGCCTTCTTTTCTTGGGCATGAGTTATGGCCAAAACTTAGTTTTGCCTTTCAACATCAATTAGATTAATGCCAGCCTTTTGCGTTGGACATCCAATGTCTTCATGGTCGCTAGGGCCACACCATTTGCACAATAATTGTATGTATTCTTTCTTATTTTGGCAGTCTCTTGCAAAGCGTCCCCATTCGCTATATTATCGACATTGTATGATAGAACATTCTCTAGAGTCATATTGTATTTGATTTTGCCCTCCTTGTTGATTTCGATAATCACATAATGATGCATTCTGTGGTTTCTATGGGGTGGACTCTCCTTATGTGAAGAGTACTTGTGTACTTCTAGTCTTGAAATTGTATGGGTACTCCTTTATTGGATGATCCATTACTTGCCAAATCTCACAAAAGATCTTTCTAGGACAATTACCTTTCGTGGGCCCCTCAATTAGTTTCTTTATTTGTTCCTTTCTTTGCCTTCAATTCTTTCATCATTCTCATCATATCTTGTCATAGGGCTTGGACAGTCTTTGATTCTTCGTTGCTGCTATCCTTGGTACTCTTGTTTTCCGTGTTCCCCGACAGAATGTTTTGGATTCACTCTCAATGTCTATTGTTCGATTATAAGCATTGGCATACGATGATACTAGTTATAAAACGACATTAGATTTTGGCTTGATACAAACATTACAACATTAAATCTGTTATTACTTAAAAATTTAAAATGAAAACAAAGTGTGGATTGTGTCTACTTGTATGAATATTTTGAGAGACAACTTGGACCATGAGGGCGTTGAAATTTTAGACATTGATGTCAAATACTTTAATTGTTTTTAGCCTAGTTGAGCTGGTCAGCTTATGCAAGGTGTTTGCTTGCTTTGTTCTTGTCAGCAACACAGTCAGATTTTATGCCATATCAGCTGCCATATCATCAACCTTTATGTGTTGTGTGGGACCCAATTATTTTCTAAGTCCCTATTACTTTTCAATGGGTTATTTGATTGATGAGGTGATTTTTTTTTTCTGAATCATGGTTCATTATTTCTGAAGTATGCTGTGAGAGATTTTGTGCATTAATTTGCTGCCATTACGGCTGATTTGTAAGGCTACCGTTTCTTTATTCTTTGTGGTGGTCTTAAGTCGTGGATTTTGTGAAATTAGAGGATATGAGCTGGACGATGCTTCATAGGTTGAATTTATTCACTTGTTGATGCCTAAGATGTTTTTGGCTGAGTATAGTCGTGGTTCCTTAACACAAACTAAGGAGTTTTCTCTAATGATTGAAGATGCGATTTTTTTAGTACACTGTCTATCTAGTATATGTGCTTCAGCGCACTTCTCTATTCAAGCTTTTTGTGGTATCGATTGTGAATCTGAATTTACTCCATCCAACATGAGTGTGTGGTCTATTAAAGAAGACATCTCAGGATTTGAAAAAGGCGTAAAAGTTTTTTTAAATAAAAATTCATGATTTGTGAAGTCCAGTAAAAGATGTGTGCAGAATACGTTTGGAGTGGTTTCTATTTTCTGTGATCATGGGCTGTATCACATAATTGGGAGCCGTTTTTCATGTCAGCTATTTTAATTTATGGAAGAAGACGTGTCTACAGGGAGTTCGTGGCTGCTGGAATTTGAAGTCAGTTTTTGCCAAGAAAGTTATAAGACTTTAC
Source organism: Cryptomeria japonica (assembly GCF_030272615.1). NCBI lineage: Eukaryota > Viridiplantae > Streptophyta > Pinopsida > Cupressales > Cupressaceae > Cryptomeria > Cryptomeria japonica. The sequence goes on from NC_081411.1 coordinate 240,604,663, forward strand.
GGGTGCATGGTTTCTGTGTCTTCCAGCTGTAGGCAGCTGGATTTATTTTTCATGGTCTTTCTTTGCAGGTGATGGTAATTTTGCAGTCGGAAAGTGGAATATAGAAATTTTTCTGTGCTGAGAAGTGTGTGACGTTGGTGCCCAGAAAGACATTTTGTGTTCAAAGGTTGGTGTGGATATGTTTTTAACAGAAGCTATATCGGGTTGACAAAAATGAGACTGGGCGTTTCTTATTATTGAGACGTGCTGTGTTGAAGGAGAGTGTGGATGTTTTGAAATCTTATGGTTATCGGGTTGATCTTGATTGAAATTTAAAGAAAAAAAAACAAAAAACAAAAAACTGCTGTATCTGCTGTAGATGTCTTCTATCTGTGTGTATGCTGATCGAACTCCAAAAACAGTGATATGGTGTTGCTCGATGTATGGTGTAACCAAGTTATGATCATTTTATAAAGGATTAAATGTATCCACAGACTGTTTGTTTTGCTTTATATGAGGAACAAGGAGGTATAGGGAATCTTATCGAAGTGCTGATTGTTACCAAATATATTTTGATCATTTATACTGAGATTTGTTTCAGATTGCTGTGTGATTGAGTTGGAGCTCTCTTTTGCTGAGGTTGGTGCCTCTGTACACTGGAGTTGGTGCTTCAGTTCATCAGAGTTGGTGCTCTGTGTTTGTAATCTGGGTTGGTGCCCACTTGTTGAGATTAATAAGAGCTTGTTTATGCCCTGTTTTTTTACCCGAAAGGGTTTTCCATGAGAAATTCTTGTGTTTGACTCTCACTGCTCATATATCTTGCTTTATATCTGTATTTGTGTCTTTAAGGTTTAAAATTTGCAATACTGATTCACCACGCCCCCCTGCCCCCCCCACCCCCCCCTCTCATTGTTGCCTGTGAGTTATTCAGAGAGATCAAGATATTTTAACTACAATTTTTGTGTCTTGTAGTTATTTTTTCCGCTAGTTTTATTTTTTTACATCTCTGTTCTTGTTACTCTGCCTGCAATAAGAAAGATTTTTTCTGCTTTGTTTCAAGTTTTCCAACTTTTTGTAGGAGAAGATAGTAAAAGGTTTACTTGTAGAAAATATTGTTACTAGTTATAAATGTGGTTATTGAATTGCTTTCCTTTTGCGTTTATTTAATTAATTCTAATGTTTCCAGCTAAATATTTATGACATTTTTTTGTGCAGTCCACTTCAAAGGAGGTGATAACCAAGGAAGAATGGGAAAAGAAGCTGAATAGTGTAAAGATTAGAAAAGAAGATATGAACAAATTGGTGATGAACTTTCTTGTTACTGAGGGCTATGTTGAAGCAGCTGAGAGGTTCTGTCTGGAGTCAGGAACAGAACGTATCCATTAATGGTCATTGTTTTGTTTGTTTTTCTGCCATTTTGATTTGTGGGAGTAAGCTAGGTGATAGTCTAAGTTTTGTCACTTGGTGAAGGATAGTCTAAGTTTCATTACTTCGCGGTTCCTTCAATGTGTAATTATTGTTACTCACTTTTACTATCTTACATCATATTTTGAAAACCATCGAATTACACTGCTCTTATTGCCATTGGGAGCTTTGCAATTGTTTCATTAATTAGTTTTCAACGGACCTTAATTAATCTTTGAAGATTTGATAGTCTATCATAGGTTGTTGACTACTGAGTTACATTGAATGGGTTCAAAAAGATTTATGATCTTGTAATCCTTATCTGCAAATAGCAGAAATAGATCTTGCAACAATAACTGATCGAATGGCTGTGCGAAGGGCAGTCCAGTCGGGAAATGTGCAGGATGCTATTGAAAAAGTTAATGACTTGAATCCAGAGGTCAGTTTATTGAATTGTTTTCCCCTTTGCATATTAATTGGAAGAAAGTCCATCCTTTTTTTTTTTATGTTTCAGTGTCTATTTGCACCTTATTGGTTGCACTCCACACATTTTGATGAAGAAAATTTAATAGCATGTTTTTGTAGATTCCTTTTTATTACTCTGGAGTCTGCATGTTCAAATTGACATGTTTGTTTGATAAATCCGAATCCCATATCAGACTCTATCTACATATATATAGATCAAATAGTTTTTGTTTGGGAAAATAATATGGACATGCATATATTAGTGCTTGGTTTGGCGTTCCTTATTTAATTTTAATAACAAGATGCTGTTTCTTAGCAATGCCCTGAATGTCATGCATGGACAGGGAATCGGAAAATCGAATCTCTATGAAATATCTATAGGAAAATATGTGGGCAAATACAAGTTGCATGCTCAAATAAGGAGATCCATAGAAAACGATTATATAATTATGTGTGCATTGAAATAGATTTGCATATCTAAAACAAATGCATATGGTCTGTTTATAACTGTAATCTGTTTTGACAGCACATGCAATATAGCTGAATTTTTTTTTCTTTGATTTTTAACTATAGTTTCCTAGTTCTTTTAACCTTATTGGGCATCTTCCTTTTTTATGGTTGTGAGGATAGTATTTTTCCTTCAAAAGGCTTCTTTTTGTCTTTAAGGTTGTTGGTTTAAGATATAGTTGAGTCCTTATGGAAAAGGTTTTAGTCATTGTTCATTCATGTTCCATATGCAAGTAAATTTAGTTGGGAATGCAAAGAGTATATATTTGAAGGTATACAGTTTCAAGGATAGTTCTCTTTAAAGAGCCTAAATTAAGCATAGCTAAAGGTTATACATTTTTAATTGAGAGTAAAGAGGTATCACTAATGAACATCATCATTGAGTTCAGTAGTCGCAGTTATCCTGTGCAATGTAGGAGTAGGTCTTGAAATTAAACTTATGAAATGTTTGGTTTCTACGGTCCAACAGACTTCTACTCTTTTATGCAACAAGTTTTTTCTTATATCTTGTTATGTCTTCTTTTTTGGAATTAATGCCATGGAGAATACTGTTGTCGCATGGGACCCTTAACCCTTGCCTTCAGGCTCCCAACTGCCTAACCCATCCGGTGGTGCTCTCACTGATATTTTGAGCTTTTGGTGCAGTGGCAGTTAGTTTGTGTTAACAAAATTGGTGAGGAGGGTTCGATTCCTGCCCTCGATAGCTTGCTCACCTTGTGGTCACAAGGTGTCCAAAAAAGGAGACATAACAAGATATAAGAAAAAACTTCTTGCATATAAGGGAATAGAAATCTGTTGGACCATAGAAACCAAACAATTCATAAGTTCAATTTGAAGACAAAATTAAAACTCAACACTTAGAAAGAATAAATCAAAACCCTAAGGCAACCCCCAAGGCTTAGGCAAAACTCAGGATCACTCTAACATTTTGACATTTTAAACACATGATCCTTTTCAAAATTCAAAAAAATTTAAAAAACTCTCTCATCGGCAAAGGCAAACACTAGGAAATTAGGCAAAACTTAAAAAGCGAAAAATGGGGGTCCCCATTTGCAATGGGGCGATGTGTGAATACGTCACAATAGGTCCTTATGTTGTGGTGGGTCCAATTAAGGAGGCTTTTTGAAATGTATCAAATGTATCTCTCCACCTTATGCCAAACGTGTAAATTTAATGTCATAGGCTTATCACATTAAAGACAGCCTCACATCTTAAATCGCACTTCATCAAAACGTGATAGGGTAGGGTTAATTTGAAACGTGTCTTGATGTTTGTTACACTAGCAAGTTTGTTTGATTGATTTTTGATTGCCTTATTGCACTTAATCAAATCGGCTTTTTAAGTCTCATTTGCATCAGATGATTTGACTGATCGAATTTTGCTTGCCTTACCTCACCAAGACAAATCGGTCTTTTGGGCTTGGTTTGCACAAAACAAAATTTGAGGAACACATTACTTATCTCCTCAAGTAGCAATTCTTTCATTGATAATCAGTATTTTGTCTTCATTTGCATCAACACACATGTTTGATCAGATTTTGATTGTTCAATTACACCAAAGCAAATTGGGTTTTCAGGCTTCATTTGTACCAGTTCATCCATTTTATCATATGTTGATAATAGATCGGTGTTTTGCTCTTCAATTGCACACTCTCAACATGGGCGGTATTTTCACCTTCATTTGTACCACTGAATGCTAGCGGCATTTTAACCCTCATTTGCACCATGAACTTCGATGGCCATTTGGTGTTGATTTGTACAATGTCTTCAAGCTTGGGCGGCAACTTATCCCTTAGTTGCGTTAGCTGATCGGTGATTTGGTCCTCATTTGCACAAGGCTCAGATCTTGGATTTGTTTACACAACCTAAGTGACATTTTTGCTGTTGTTTGCACAGCTGAATTTGACTAAAGTCTTGATCAGATTTTTTCATGTTGTGAAGTGCCATCATCTTGCCTAACATCCAATTCCTCCTCATGTCTTTCAGGTTATGCAATGAACTTAGACATCTTAAGCTGGCGGTCCTGATACTCTTTGTCTCGCATGCTTGTGCTCCATTCCTGATTCATTTACAATGATACCTTTCTGGACTCGCTCTGCTATTAATATCAGAATTGCATTTGAATTTGGTTTGGATGATTGTGGAATTGCCTCTTTTATTCTGTTCTGATCTGACTACTTACACACAACTTGCACTTACCTTCTTGGCTCTGGAAAATCAGATTTTACAAATTGGAAGTTTGTTTCAGGTCTGATTTTCAGACCTGACTTATGTATGAGCCCACTTCTAATCACTGTCTTCTTGTGTGCTCCTTTGGTTTTCATTTTCAGGATTATGGATCATTCTTTTGATTTCCTGTTAATAACATCAACTTTAAACTTTGATTGGCCCTCATCTTGCATCTTGTTTCTGACTTGTTCCTTTTGAAATGCCCTGCTCTATGTTCCATTCTTTGATCTTCAATCTGAATAGAGAACGTTATGAACCCTAAATCATATATAAAAAGTTAAAACTTACCTCAACACTTCATCAAACAAGCCTTGAATTCTCCCTCGAATCTGGAAATGAGTATCTGATCAAATAAATAAGATTTCCCTGAAATCAGGACATCATAACTCTGCCTTCTTTATAATCTGATTTTGAATTTAAATCCTTAATTTTCTTGTCCAAGTGACACGTCTTTTCTTTCAAAGGCCAACTTCCTATTTCTTTAGAGCCACACCTTGCGTCATGGTTCATTGTGGATTAAAGGGGCTTAGGCATGTGCTGGGGATGGTGAGGTGGATGCTCCTTCTTAAAAAAAAATAAAATGCTTTAAAAACTTTTCTTCTATCTTAGAGTTTGGTGGGGCCCAAGCAATGACCTGGCAAGGGGGATGAAGAGATGTTTTGGGGAAGGGAAGAGTAGTAAAGAAAAGTGCCACGTGAGAAAAGGAAGTAGAGGATGTTGGGGGAAAGGGAGACATAAGGGATATAGATGTGGGGGATGTAGGGAAGGGCAGGACATACCGTGGGGGGTAAGGTAGATGAAGGATGTGGGAGGTATAAGGGGTAGTGAAGGGTTAGGATATGTTAGGGAGTAAAGGGAGTTGGTGGTGGGAAGTAGAAGGATAGGCTAGGATGGGATGGGGGTTAGGCTAACGGAAGGAAGGTGGGTTAGGATAGGTAAGCTTAGGGGAATATGAGGGGTAAAGGGTATGGGGTGTGGATGGGTAGGTTAAGAGGTGTGAGGTATAGGTTAGAAAATGTAGGGAATGGAAGGTATGAGAGGTAGAAGAAAGGTAGGAAGTGAGGATAAAGGTTAGAGGAAGGTATGGTGAAGGGAAGGAGATGGGAGTGGAAGGTAGGAAATAGAAGGTGTAGGTGAGGTGGAAAGGTAGATGGAGGATGGCAAGGTAGGTGGGTTAGAAGATATGGTAAATGGAAGCTGGGAGGTATAAGGGTTGAATAAAAGTAGGTAGTGGGGTGAGATGGAAGGAAGGGTGTAGGGATGAAATGTTAGGAAGGTGAGAAGATGGAGGTGGAAAGGTGAAGTGGAAGGAATGAATGATGGAGAGGTAGAAGAGATGAGATGTTAGGAAATGGGGAAGGTCATTGAGATGGAATGAAGTTGAAGGGATAGAAAGGTGAAAAGAAATGGAAATGAGGGGAGATGGAAGGAAAGCAATTGGGCTTGGGCACCCACTGGCAGTGTTGGGAGAGGCAGTTCGGCAGCTTGGTTGTGCAAAGGAAGCGTTATGCCTCATTTCATTCTAATGAGAGAGACTAGACTTGATCAGCTCCTGACAATCTACACTTCTTCAAAGCAAAGGCTAATAGCCAAAAGACTCCACAACTAACCTAGAAAGCAGAAAAAAGTGGGGGTCCCCATTCGCAAAGGGGCGATGTGTGAAAATGTCACAATAGGTAGTTGATAGAATGACCATTAAGGGAGAATATTAGAATATTTTTAGTTCACAATTTTTAGTTCTTCAATTAATGGCCATTTAGGGGTTTTATTTATTAGTTTATTTTAGGCTTCTATTTTTAGAAGGCGTAGTTCTATTTTAGCTTCAATTGAATCTCTTGTAATTGCCTTATATACTCTTTTAATTCATTCAATAAAGTACACAATTGATTTTTTGTTTCATAACAAATGATTTTTTATATATTAGACATTCATCAAATACCCAAGACTAGCGCAATTCAAATTTAGATCCACAATTGAACTTGTGCTTAGCAAGGTTCAGACTAACCATGCATTGCAACTTGCAATCAACAAATTACAAATGGTATGAATCGGAATTCCATCAAATGTCATCACATTTCTCCATTATAATCCATGAAATTTAGCTATATTCGAGAAGTAACAAGAAACCATGCAAAATGTTGCAACAACACATAAGGATTTACCGTGCTTCAACGAAAATCATGTATTAATTTCAACAAGTCTTTGCAACAACTTTGAGCTTCCTCCTCCTACTCTACTGCGAACTACTATCTAACAACTATCAACCTTTACTAACTGAGCCTTATATAGAGGTCTCGTTTACAATAAAATGGCTCAGATTGATTCAAGATCAACTATCGAGATTGCATGGCAAAACCCTAATTAGGGTTAGTTACAACTAACTTTATTCAACCAATGAGAAAATTACATTTTGATGGATTGATGTGCTCTTTCGATTATGAACAAATAAGAAATGAGGTTAGGTATGTTGAACAATTTTCGATGTAGTGCCATGTGTCACTTTCTCCTTCACTGGGTGATCAGGTTCATCGAACTTGGACATGTCGATGTGAAGCAACTTCATTGGTTGATGATGATTGGATGCCACCTCAACTGGCATCTTGTAGATCATCACAAAGAAGTGATTGTGTTGGGGCAATATCTCGATACTCAACATTTCCAATTGCCCCGATGTGATGATGATGGGACATATTCCCAAATTGTATCATTTAGATCAAGTCTCTAACTTTACTTAACTCTTTTGTAACTATGTCTATTTGATCACGTTTGCATTTTCATTTCCGTACTTGGGAATTCTCTTCTTTGTATGATGAATTTCACTTTGAACCTTGCCTTGATCCTTGGACACATTGACTCCTCCCTTTGACATTCTTCATAATGTCTGGAATTCCTCGGGATGCTTTGGATTTGATATCCATGTTAGGGAATCCTCCTTGTGTTGTACCTATCTCACATTCATCCTCATCATGACACAAAATTGCCTTTCCTTGGTGAAAATATTGAATGTGGAATATCCCTTTGATGTGATTGATTTCATTGACGTTGGAGTGCATGTTGCCCAAGTTTCACCATCATGGTAAAGTCTTCTCCATATCACCTTTGAGGATCCATGATTTCCTTGACGTGAATTCACATGTTAGGCTATGGATCTTGGATTTCCAATGGAAATTTAAGGCAATTGCAATTGTATCCTTCCTTATGTAGATCCTAACACTTGCTCTGTTGAAGTGTTCCTTCCTTGATGACTTTGATCTCTTGCCTTGTGAAGACCTTCATGCTGAATGCAATCCCTTTTCAAGCTCCATAAGTTCCCTTGAAAGGTGAAACATCTTCAACATGATTGATTTCCTTTATCTTCTTTGTCTTGGATGTGAAACACCTCCTCACTTTGGAATGTAGGCCTAGTCTTGGAATTTCCTTGATGAATTGCTGAGTTTTTTGCTAATTCTTCACTTTATTTTTTTGGAATCCTTGGTGTTCAGCTATCCTTGTTTTTGATTTCCTTATCCTTATCGTATCCTGAATTTGTTTCTTCTTTTGTGCACCATCATTGTTCCTCAATGGCTCATGTTGTCCTTGACTTCATGTTGTTCATTCTATGTGGTTGAGTCATCTTCTGTCAGCTGATTGAAACACACTTGAACCTTGATTTATCCTCATCACTATGCCACCTCAACCCTTAGTCGTAAACCTGTAAACAAACACATTTTATTTAAGACATTAAAAACGAGAACAATGAATTGAATTTCTGATCTAACATTTGCCTATGTCTGCTGGTCAGCTTCTTTAAATTCGCTTTGAAATTGCATGACATTGTGGTTAAAATGAAAAGTTTTCATCCTTCTTAAATATGCTCCCTTAATTTAAAATCATACCTCCTTTAGCCAGGCTGACTCGCACATTTAATTTGTTTGAAATTAATCATATAAAATTCCTTCAGGTCGGCTGCCTTAACCATATTTATTTTGCCCTTTTTAAGAATAATAATTTTCCTCTCAATTAGGGCCAACTTAGGCACCTATTCTCTTCTAAGTGGGTTTTATAGGGTTAATAGGACAAAACATAAGCTGAGCGCACTTTAAGTCCTCTTAAGGACATGCTTGGGTGGGATTACTATATTGTGAAGGATCAGGAAGTCGACTCAGTCCACTCCCTTATCAAGTCGGTTAAAGAAGAACATTGTGGCGTTGATTCATATAAATTAAGGTTAAATTGCCCTCCATATCACATTCTCTTATCGAAATAGACACACTTGCTTTGCACTGCATACAAGTTTTAGGTCCAATTTTTAATTTGCAGGTCCAATTCTATGTTCTTTGACCTGATTTTGATGTTTTTCAAGGCCTGATTTTGAAAGCTGACTGCTGGGCGGGATTTAGGAGATGTCAAGGACTAATTGAGGGCAAATTTTTGGTATGGCCTAGGACAAGGAGTGAGTGAAAATGAGGTGAACTTATGGACTGATCAAGGCGCATATGAGGGACAAGGATAAATGCCAAGCGCATCTAAGGGTTGCCTAAGAATAGGGACAAATGAGGGGTGTCTTTTAGATGTACCTAAGGATTTGTTGTGACCATTTTCACACATCACCCCATTGCAAATGGGGACCCCTTGTTTTTGCTTTTTAGGGTTTTGCTTTGGCGTCGCAACTGCTAATCACCAGTCTTTTTGCAAATGAGGAGTTTTGAGTTAGACTCATCTCGAGCCTAATAGAGAAATCATGCTCATAATCATAGATGGAACACTTTGAAATTCGTAGAGTTTTTGAGCTCTGCGAGTTTTTACGATTTTAACTCACAGTAGAAACTCGCTGAGTAATCCCAAACTCTGCGAGTTTCTTTTAAAAACTCGGCTAGACTAAAAAAAGAGGCCCAAACATGTGAAAAAGTTATCAATTTTTGTTTTTTCAGGGCAGTTTCATTCTCTTCATCAGAATATACATATGAAATATAACATTTAAGTATAAGTGGCATTTCAATATGTCTTTTTCTTTTCTTATATTTTATAACACCCGCAAGGGGCGATGCCCCTTGACCCCAACTTGGGGGCGCTGCCCCCAAACCCCCGTCGAAAAATATAGGGGGAAACTGCGCTAATGGAAGTAGGGAAAATTTAACCTCAGAGTCTGACTAGGCTCCATATAACAACATAATTAGCATTGAAGAAATCCTGGTATTATACATTTTAGAGTTGAAAGTTTGAAACTATGAGTATGAATGATGAAATAGACCTATCTCTCTACCCCTCTTTTTCTCAACCTCAAACCCCGGCGAGGGGTGCTACTTTCAACCTAATTTTAATTTGCAGATGCTTGGTGGCAAAGTTGGGGTGGAGGATGAGCCAACCATACCGAGCGAGGAGGCACAGTCACGCCTACTACAGACTTTTAGGACTAGACCCTCTAGTTTACCTCTCCCCTAGTTTTAGCTAGAGCTGGGAAGAGGAAGTTGTAATTGTAATTTCTAATGATGTATTTACTTTTGGTTTTACAAAAACTATTTACTATTTTGCTTCCAGCCATCAGCATTCCTCATGAGGATGCAATTTTGTAGATACTTTGCATTTAAATATATCTAGAATCAACTTGTTTCTTTTGTGTTATCATTTATTGACTCATTGGATGCATTTTCTCATTAAATTTTGCAAAAAAATTGCATTTTTTATTAAAATTAAGCGTGTTTTTACGTTGCCGAGTTTTTTTCTCAGGGGCTTGGCGAGTCAAGCCGAGTCGCGAGTAGTCCAACTATGCTTAGAATCATGTTTGAACATTGTCAAAGTGCTTAGAAGGTCTGAAGGACGAGGATCTCAATTGCTTTGGGTCATTTCTAACAACTTTCTATTTTTAGGAATTTCTACTTTTTTGCTTTTTTCTAAAAATAGAAAGTTTGATTTTTTGGCACTTTGGGCACAATCCAAGAAGCAGCTTTTTTGGCTTGCTTTTTGCCTTTTCCTGCATTTTTAGAAGTAGAACCTGGGTTTCGTTCCTCATGTGATTTGATCACTGCCCATGTCTTCAGATTCAAAATTTTTTGCCTCTAAATACAAAAAGTAGGGTTATGTTTTTTCTGCTTTTTTTTGAGATTTAGGGTTTTGACCCTGAGGCCATATCATTGCTGCCCATGTTGTCAGAATTGAAAAATTTGGTCTCTAAGTGTAAAAGGAAGGTGGAAACCCTAATTAGGGTTTTGTTCCAGAAGATCACTCCTCAAGCCATTTCATTAGTACCCATGTCCTCAGAATTGAAAAATTATGTCATCAAGTGTAAAAAGCAAGGAAAGAGCTCCGAGCTAGGGTTTGTTCTAGAAGTTCCAAGTATGGTCATGGTTGAGCAAAAGAATCCATCTAAGTGTTGTGGCTATGAAGAGATTGTCCAAGAGCTGGTTCAACAACAAGCATGGCTTAAGGCACCTAAAGGCTGTCATCTTCAAATTTGCCCAAGGCAAGAGAGAAGATCATTTTCCAATCAGTAGTTGCAAGGTTTAGCAATGTCTAAGCATGTTCCATGTCAGCCTATGGCAAGGCAGCCATGAAGTCCGCCCTTCCTAAGAGAAGAATATCCAAGATTAACATCCACAAAGTCCGCCATGCCACGGAGAGGATGGCAGCTCACACATGAACTCTGCCTTGAACATGTCCATCATGCTGCCAAGTCTGCTTTGGCATGAATTCTTCCAAGTTCATTCATGCACAAACAAGTTGGCAGACACATGCTAAACTCCTACCTTTAGTTAAGAAACCCATGGCAAGAGTTAACTAGACTCCTACCTGCAATTAGCATGATGGGAAGGTTAGAGCAGCAGCTAAAGAAATCCAAGTGGCGCATGAACCTTCAAGTCCACCAAGAGGAACTTGTCAGATGATGCATGAAGTCCGATCTGCCTAAGAGAAGAATGTCCAAGCTTCATCAAACTCCGCCCAAGGCAATGTGTCCAAGATGCTTCCAAGTCCGCCATTGGTAGAGACTCTCCAAAGTCCGCCTGAGACATGAAAAACAAAGTTGGCAAGCAACCTTCAAACTCCGCTCAATAGCATGAAGAGGTGTCCAAGCCTATTCAAAGTCCACCTTGTCCATGATGTCATAAAGTTTGCCTAGGCAAGAGGACTAAAACAATTCCAAAAGCATCCCAAAGTTTGACATTGGTCAAAGACATAAGCAAGGTTCGCATGGAATAAAGAAAGGATGGCATGAGGTTAGGTTGACAAGTAAAGCACTTGGAAGGAAAGTGCACAAGCCAAAGTAATGTCCAAAGACATGTAAAGTCCACCCTCCTAAAAGAAACTTGGCATGATGTCTTCAAAGTCCGCCCCTATGATGGATGTCCAAACTTCTCCAAAAGTCTTACAAAGCATAAGCAAAGAACATCCAAGGCATGAGTAAGTCCACCTTAACACAAGGAAGATCCAATGAAGCTTGAAGACCGCTAGGCACAAGAGGTAGATGGCACAAGGGGAGCCAAGTCCGCCTTGGCTTGTAAGCTATAAAGTCCACCCTCTAGGAGAAAGACTAAAGCAAAACAAAATCTTGGCTAATGCACACTCCAAAGTCTGCCCAAATACATGGAAAAATGGCTAAGACTATCTAAAAGTCCGCCTTGGCTAGTGGACCATGGAGTCCGCCTTGGGAGAATTGTCCAAGCTAGTCTTAAGTCCGCCTATGATGGGAGAGGGTTGGCAAAGACAAGGAGGTAAAACACAAAACAATTTGGAAGGAAAAATGAAAAGAATTGTCTAAACAACTCTAAAGTCCGCTCTATGAAGGATAGGACAAACAAGTTGGACGTCCAAACAACCATCAAGATGAGCATGGCATAAAACTTGTGAAGTCCGCCTAGCAAGATGAAAGAATGGTGAGACATTCTCGAAGTCTACCTTGGAAAGAGGGCAGATAAACATTCAAGTCCGCTCTACTCAAAAGATTGGCATGACAAAAGAAGATAAATTTTTACCAAGACGTATTACGCAAAGTTTGGAAGTTGGCAAAACATTAATCTTCCAAGTTTGCATAGGCATAAATGGAATATTTGAAGATGCTTGAGCAAGACATAAAAATTTGCCTATGGCCCAAGGATAAGACATAAAGACAATTGACTTGCCACATTGAAGAGAGAAAATGGCTAAAGGGAAAAAACAAATTTGACAAAGTAGCACATGAAATCAAGGGTCAAACAAAAGAACAGGTTGGAAAATAAAAGTTTGACACATGAAAAATGGCTGTGTGGAATTTTCCACTACCAAAAGAATCAAATTCTGACCAAGTGTTGGAGAAGAAACAAGAAGAAAGAAGAAGAATAAAAATGGAAAATAAAGGAGAAGATGAATAAAATCCTTGTCCAAGGGCGGAGTTTGTTCTACTCAGCACAAGCCAGGTCCAAAATTGAAGTCAAATCCACAGGCAAAGTTCATTCAGGCATAGAAATGGTCAAAATCTTGGCTAGGTGTTGGAGGTTCCACATGAAGGTGCCACAAAATAAAATTGACTAGCCAAAATTTGGCTATGGGAAATACTTCATAGAAAAATTTCCAATTATCTTCATTGTGGCAAAGACACAGAAGAATTCTTCTCCAAATTCAGGACACATGAAAGAATTTCAAGGCACCAAGAAAGAAAAGTCTTCAAACTTGGCGAAAATATAGAAAGAAGTTCCAGACTACTTGAAGGATTTCATCTCCTGAAGAGTCAAAGACAAGCTCCCAATTAGAATCCGATGGTGGCAAGAAGAGTATTCCAAACTTATTTCCATACTTGGACAACTTTTTCGTCACAAATTGGAGAATCCAAGGAGGACATTCAACAATCAGATTGTTCTAAGTCAACATGTCCAGGTTCAATGAACCTTACTTATCCAGAAGCTTCTAGAAGGAACACTTCACAATGCAACAACCTTCTATTTTATTATTGGTGTATATTTAGCAAAAAGGACAAGTGTCCTCAAATGTAATTTTCTCATTGGTCGAAGGGTAGTTAGTTGTATCAAACCCTAATTAGGGTTTTATTTTGTAATCTCAAACGTTGATTAAAAATCAATCTTAGCCATTGAATTATAATTGGGGAGCCTATAAATTTAGCTTGCCCCTCATTTGTAAATCATGGGAGCATGTTGCAAAACATGTTGAGATGAGCAATTGTTACTCAGGATTGCCAAAATAACAAGTAATGCATCTGTTCAAATTGATGGTGATTATTTCCCTTATTTTGGAGTTTGCATGGTTCTTATCCCTCATCATAGTTTATATTTTATTTCAAGTTGTTAGATGAATGAAGGATTGATAGTTTAGATTGGTGAAACTTTGCTCATACTTTCTTTGGATAGATGATTTTCATTCAATGTGTAAAGTTAGCTTGAGCTTTGATGTGGACGCCTAACTTCTACTTTGAGTAATATTGTTCAATTGTTGGTATTATTCATAAGTATGAAAATCTTAAGCACAACCTTAGAAGTTTGCACATGCTTTGCATGGTTGTCCTAAGTTTGGCGAAACATAGTGTTGTTATTAGTTTCACCCAGTCTTTACTGTCTCTTAAATTCGTAGGAATAGATTAGAATTTTTAAACCCTTATCTCCTTTTCAGTTTTCTAGGAATCCATGATCCAAAACCCAAACGATAAATCTCCATTGTGAATTGAATGAGCCAAGCGTAGGTCCCCTTTGTATTTTAGCATACATAACCAAGGTAGCTATCCAACACAAAGTCACCCTTTCGTACATATAGACCTTGGAGTTGCCTTGTGGTCTTTCTCGCAATCTTGGCACAAGTAGTGATTTTGTTCAGGAGAAGATAGAGTATCCTTGGATATTTTATTCTAAATGTTCGGTATATGATAAGACGTACACTAGTAGGACTATGCAAGGAAGGGCGCATTTTAGATGTGGATAGGGACAAATGGTGAGCGGTTTGAGGTGTGCCCAAGGACAAGGACAAATTAATCAAGTTGAACGCATGTGAAGGGAACACGAGGACAATAATTGCTATGTGCAATTTCAAGTGTCCTAAAGGTAGTCAAGACTTTGGGTGCAATTTTCACAAGATACATGGAAATGTTAAGGTTGAGCGTATCCTAGGAGGTGGCAGGTACAACAAACAAGCTCCATTTCCACATGTTGAAGGACTTTAAACCAAGTAAAATGACATGATGGTTGTTTACCGCTACAACTGATAAATTAAATACAGGAAATAATAATGTGCATGACAATGTATTCCAGACACAATAGTAAAATATCTCTTTATTCACACATGCAATTATTATAGAGAAGAAGACTAGAGATGGTCGGCCAAGGATTACAATAGATCCGACTATATCGTACTACCTTCCGTGGTGGTATACAACATATTTAAAGGACTTGATGGTTGCCGAGAGGTACATTACTGTCAACCAACTGACACATAACTACCCAAGAGTGACAACCCACTTAATAAAATTAATTAATACATTGTCGTATAACAAATATTATCAAACATAACAATAGACAATTTATGTTGACTACATCATTCCCCCCAAAAGAAAAAGTCGTCTTCCAGACGACAAGTAAACATCAAGTAATATATAATGACAAGAGTGTAGGCAAAGACTTGTATTGGACAACCCCAACATGTAGTGTACCTGCCAAATCAAAAGGGGGTTTGGGGCCAACGCCCCCAACAGGGTCTCGAGGTAGTGCCCAGGGCGCGCTACCTATCGTGGTACAGGGCAGGTTCGAAGGGAAGCGCCCCCGTTGCCAATGCCAAATTTCAACCTTCAAAACCACACAGAAATCCATGGCGCACATGATTTTCGTGATTTTTTAAGACGCCAAAAGCATTGTTGATGAAGCGAGAAAATGGATATTTCCTAGTGTTTAACCATGGCCCAAGTGGCATTTCCACGTACGGCTTGCAACTTTTACTCACTTGCGACCTTGACTCGTTCTTCACATACAGGCTTGTCTGGTTTTCTACGTACGGTTTAATGTTAACGTAGTGTGTGTTTGAATTCAAGTATGGCTCCTCTGTATCGTACAACTTCTCTACGCCATACAGGCTTGACTTTTCTACTGTCACATGCGATTTTATGGACGACCTCAACCCATGCGTCCTCTTTTCTTGTCCGTACGGTATATGGCTGGTCCCATGTACGGTTTTTCATGTCTGTACGACTTATTATCTATCCTTTTGTATGATGTATAGGTTTTCCTTCTATTGGCTTGTTTATGTTTTCTACGTACAACCTCCTCCCCATTTGCTCGTACGGTGTATTCACGTACACCGTTCTCTTCTTCACTTGCCTATATGGCTATATTTCCTCGCTCGCATACAAACTGCCAATCTTTTCCTCGTATGGTTCAATGCTCTCGTATGAACTTTCATGCAACGGGAACAACCTCGTACGGGTGTCTATGCATCCAACACCGTACATATGTCTCTTAACTTGGTACAGTTCACTTCCTCTTTGTTGTCATATGGGTCCAACGTCATATGGATAGCTAGTGTTTTTCTGCCATACGGATTCCTGCTCATGTACGGTAACCTTCTGTACGGTATTTGCCTTCTCTTTGTGCAAACTCTTTTCCCTCGTATAGTCACTTCTTCCTGCGTTTGAAATCCCTTCCATCGTACAACCACTACCTATTTGCTCCTTGTCTCCGTACAATTTCACATTTAACCTTATTTTCCTTCGTGCAATCTTCACTCTCGGTACGAGAGGATGCCTATCGTACAAATTGGTCTTGCTGATGTGCTCGTTCCCTTTTGCATGTGGGTTCCGTACGACGTATGGACAGTTCATGTCTTCACGATGGTATATGTTAACTTCCTTACCATTATCTCCATCTCAACAACAGTCGGCTTCCTCCCAATGTTAATCGTCAACAACATGGGATCATTGGTCTCATTCCCCTCGAGTGGTGGTTTTCCTGTTAGTTTCTCCTCGTGTCTTACATTGTTTCTGGGTGACTGTGTCGTCTGTGTTGGCAATTGCCATTTTCATTTGTGGCATAGTTTGAAGAAGGTCTGCCACCTTGATGGGTATGGTCGTCTGTAGCACCTACCGAACTATGTTCTTCTTTGACTCCCGCAATGATGTACTTGTAGTTCCATTGGAGGTTACTTGTTCCTTCGCCAACACTTGTTCTACTTCAGCTCTGCCTTCTCAAGATCGTTCCTTTTCCGTACAAGAGTCTGAACACATCGCCACCTTTGTCCGTGTTGTCGTGATTGCCAAAACTGTGTCCTCTTGTTCCTCCACGTCCAACATATTAATACCCTTTTGCTTTGAGTAGTTGGTGTCTTCATGGTCACTTGGTTCACACCATTTACACAATAATTGTACGTTGTCTTTCTTGTTCTGGCAGTCTCTAGCAAAATGTCCCCATTCGCTGCATTGTCGGCACTGTATGATAGGACGTCCTCTTGAGTCGTATTGTATTTGGTTTCGCCCTTGTTGATTTCCATTGCTGCTAGCCGATACATTTTGTGGTTTTAGGTTGGACTCTCCCTGTGTGAAGAGTACTTGCGTACTTCTCATCTTCAAATTGTATGGGCACTCCTTGATTGAATGCCCCAACATGTGGCAAATCTCACAAAACATATTTTTAGTACAATTACCTTTCGTGTGCCCCTCGCTGTTTTTGCATTCAGTACACCATAGTTCATTACTATCTTTATTGGTTCCTTTCTTGGCCTTCAATTCTTTCATCATTCTCAACATATCCCATTGAAGGGCTCGTACGGTTTTGGATTCTTCGTCACTACTACCTTCGGTGCTCTCGTCATTGTTGGTCTTTCTCTTCTCTCGGGAGGAGGTTTTGTTTTCACTCTCGATGTCCATTGCTCGATTGTAAGCATCAACCTACGAGGACGAAGGCACGCTTTCGTCTTCTTGCTTTGATTGCACAAGGACTTGCTAAACAATGACAAATTATTGAATGATTTTGCGTGCATTCCTTATGAAGTCAAGGACTTGAATTTAAATTTCAAAATTCCATACTTGGACAAAGACTTTACCCTTTATTTCCATCATGTCAAGGTCGGAAAGTCTAACCTTGACAAGAAATTCTCCTTGTCAAAACATTTCATCCTTAGACTTCATCACTTTCAACACTTAGTGTTCTTCAGACATCAATCCTCAGGACAACCTTCCTTGACAACCTTGCAACCTTGACAACTATGACAACATTTTGCAACATTGACGACATTTCCAATCAATCTTGATGCCTCAACCATGGATTCCGGACATGAAACACGACTCCCTGAATTGACTAGATCATTCAACAAGACATAGCATCCTCACAGGTAAAAGGTTAAAGCTACAATTGTTGCCAAGTTAAAGACGACTAAACTAGAACACTATGTTGGGAAGCGAAAAAGTGGGGGGTTCCCATTTGCAATGGGGTGTGTATGTTTGCAACATAACACTAGTGCCAATTTGAATAAATTAGCCTGAACATTTCAACGATAAAGACCCAATGCAAACCTAGAACCTTTGAAAAATTCTTTTCAAAAGGGAAGAAGAATTCCAATTCTGATCAAGGCACCTCATCTTTGATTACCCAGGTGTGTGCAAATGTATTCATTCCTTCTCGCAAGAACATTGTGACGTATGTTACCTCGAGTTTCCGGGACAATTTTTTTTTTCCTAGAGTAGGGGGATGGCAGTGGGGACAGCTATATAAAAAATAGGGAAAATTTAAAATATATATGGAAATTTTAAATATTCGTATAAAAACATGGATAAAGCATACTTATATACATTATAAAACCTTAACATATAAAGAATGTGTTAAATAATTTAGATTGAGAGTTCGCATGAAAGTGCAAGTCAAACAAATAATCAAAATTTAATCATTAATTTTATGGGACACCCAGAGTACGGGTTTCCGAAAGTTTCCGAGTTTCTGGGACGTCTCCATTTCTGAGATGGGTAAAATTATGCCGGAAACGCGTCCCCGGGTAACAGTGATTGTGA
Organism: Cryptomeria japonica; assembly: GCF_030272615.1. Lineage (NCBI taxonomy): Eukaryota > Viridiplantae > Streptophyta > Pinopsida > Cupressales > Cupressaceae > Cryptomeria > Cryptomeria japonica. The sequence continues at coordinate 240,623,185 of NC_081411.1, forward strand.
CCCTTTGATTCAATCGTGAAAAGCTATGTGAGTAGTCTTGACTCCAAAAGCATCCCGGATAAAGCCTCATTGCCAGTGAACATCTATAGCCCGACGAGGTTATAATTGTAATCTTATGAATATTGCTCCATTGCCAGCCAAGCTTCCATAGCCCCAATGGAGTTACGTGCATGTTCCCAAAGCCAAATACTTTGATATTTCATTTTTTAATTTTTTTTCTTTCTTTTGATACTGCTTTTCTTTTTAACTTTCACACTTTGCAATTTGGCTCATAAGCAATGAAGCTTATAAAGGGTTTGAGAATTACAGTGGTGCTGAATTAGGATTTTAGATTTTTCACTAGCCACAACTTCACCTAAGGAAGCACAATGACTTAGAGCAATTGATAAGGTGTGTAAAGTATAGCAATCGAAATACATCAGTATCAAGATACAATAGGTGATTCCCTTCCGAGTCAAGTCCAAATCCTAACCAAATGATAAAGCTAGAGAAGAATAACCTCGGACTCTAAAGAACTTAAAAAATAGTTATCTAGGAAATGGACCGAACATAAGATCAAAACTTGTGCTAGCGAATGCTAAAACAACACAACACCTTTCTCACAGATGAAGGTTCCCACTAAGGACACCAAAACTAAGCAATGACTCAAAGTAAACTATACTAAAGAAAACCAAGCAAAAGAAAAGCAAACTAACTACTTGAGCCACCTAAGAATCTCGAGCCAAATGATCCAAGACAAATTAATTGCTAGGCTCACTCAAAACAACTAAACTAAAACACACGAAAGGAAAACCTACTCTAAGCTATATATAAGACTCCTGGAATGGGCAAGACTCGAAAGGGTGAAATATGTACATGACTTTACAAGATTTCTCAAAATGTGCAACAAGAGCATGGCAAACGTGATGGTTGAGAGTTGTGCAAACTTATTGTTGAACTCGGAGAAATGATCTCTCACAATGCAACTCTTATATACAATAACATGATCAAGTAATATCAACAGTTGAGGCAATTCATAAGGTCCAGGGTTAATCCATATGCAAGTTTTTTTTTTCCCAAAACCCCAATAAAACATTTCACATTTGTTCCAAACATGATTGCTCATGAAAATTAGGTAAATATTACTTATCCTATATTTTTTGATGAAATCAATGGATTTATTCAAATGGCTGCAATAACTTAATCTCTGAAATATATTTATTGTTGTTCTTCTAAATTAATTTTATTTCTGCTGTATATACTTTTTTTTTAGACTGCAGGAATCGGGTATAGCACCCCCTTATAAACTGCAGTGCGCTGGGCAAACTTTTTAACGTGACTGGTGACGCTTGCGCGACACGTCCTCCGGTACCACGTGGGCTCGGGGGAGACTAGACCTCGTGCTTCACCACTGGAAGCTCTCGCCAATCGAGCTAGGCCCCCAGCCCCTCTGCTGTATATACTTATGCCTTTTTATAATCTGATTTATTTCAATTCTCATTTTATTTCTATTCCTAAATAGGTTTCTTAATTCCCAATTCTTACTTCCTTCATTCATGCCTTCCTCAAGTGAGGCTTTCTCCTTTGGAAGGGTCACAACTGATAGTTTTGAAAAGATGCAACTTACGCAATTGCTGCCTTTTCACCTTGCAATCGCTGCCTTTTGTTAAGGTTAATAAAGATTGCTGCTTAGACTACCATAATTAGCCACTACTAGGGGAAATTGCTGACCAGCAATGGTAATTACTCTTTTTTGTTGTACGTGGGTCAGCCTGTCACATTGAACAGCTATTATTTGTCTATTTTTTGCCTAGACTTATTTATAAGGTCGGCCACTTGAATTGCTAATATACTGTTACCCAGGTTTACTATTATTAAAGGCTGTAACTTGTTTTTATTAAGGTTGCTAAGCTTAGTGTGGCAGGGGCATGACGATACGATTGTGGATGTTTGAATAGTAAGTTATTGGCTATGGATTGGATGTATATGACATATCTTTTTTCTGTGATAAGAACCTGATTGCAATGTGTGTTTAACAAGTAAAAGTCCTATCTACTTGTGATTTGTATCTAATAAAATTATTATTATATCTTCTTTTAACTGCTGTATACAACAATGAATTCTTTTAGAGGACAGAGAAAAACTGGGATTGTTTCTATTGAGGACCAAACACTTTCACGTAAAAGACAGAAAGTTCCTCCATTGCTTTCCTTAAAGAGATTACATTTTTTATTGTTCCTTATTGAACTTGAAGTTTATTTGTGCATTGTGCATCATCTATCTAGAATGATAATTTGTAATCTGAAGACAGAGTTTTAATGATTTCAAATTGTGGTTTTTTATTAAATGAGTGTTACTTTTGATGCAGATTTTGGACACGAATCCTCAACTCTTTTTCCATCTACAACAACAAAGGTTGATAGAGCTTATACGCAGTGGAAAACTACAAGAGGCACTTGAATTTGCACAGGAGGAATTAGCCCCAAGGGGAGAAGAAAACGTAATTATTTGTATTTTTTCTCATCTTTTTCAAGGTTGATCTGTTTTGTGCTATAGCTCTTTTTGATGCATTAGTTATATGTCTCTCTCATCTGTAAGTCCATCAATTTACTATCTCCTTTCATCTGTATACTTTTGAACTTGAAGTTTATTTGTGCATTGTGCATCAATTTACCATGCAAGTTTTGAAGTTTAATTGCTCTAAATAAATGCCCTTGCAAACAAAAGGTCAATGGTGTAATAATGCAATGCTTCAACAGGAAAATTTTCAGGACAGTTTACTTTTGGCATTATATTATTTTTCTTAACGGCCTTATTCTTTGTATCTCAAGGAATTAAAGAATTTAGAATCTGTTCATAAATTTATTTTCCAATAGACATTTGTAGTGCAATTTACTCAGCATTATAACTCAAGCAGATATCTGGAACAATATCACCTTAGTAAAGAGGAGTGGTGTAGACATAAAATATCAATGTGATTGCTTGAACTGGTTAGTTAAAACTTAAACCCATTATTAACATCATGCCATGTGTCTTGAACCTACTTGTTGACGTGCGTTTTGTGATCACACCCAACATAGAATAAAGTTTTCCAACAGTCACTTTATCCTGTCTTGATCAAAACCAGATGTATGCTAAGATTGCAGGAAGATCATACATTGACTCCAAGGTTCCAACTGCGTACTAGCGACTTTACTGTGGATATAGATTCATTTGGCTTTGATGTTTGTTTGTGATCCAAGGGGACTTACATTTGGATCATTCTTTCACTTCTTTGTTGTGGCTGAAACTTCATCGGATATAGCAATTCTGTGATGTTTCTGTTTCAAATGAACTAAATTGGAATAAGGGGAAAGGGTTTAGGAAGACTAAGCTAAATCTAAGAACTCAATAGATAGCAATGCTTCGAATGATATCAACCATGCTTTACTTCACCACTAGTAGACAACTAGATAAAACAGGTGCAATCTGCAGAGGATATGTTTGAAAGATTCTAAACCACTAATGAACACCATCAAAGAACAATGTTCATCAAACAGTTTAGGTTAAGCATGCACATAAAAATAACCCAGTCCAACCTTGCACTGTTGATAGAAATCATATACCAACAAAAGGTATGAGCATTCGATCTTCACCTTAAAACATTACAATCAACTTTGTTCATCTATCTGCTTGGAAAATAAAATTCTACTCTAAGTGAGGAAGGTGAAACCATGCAAGTTTTGAAAAATAACTTAAGTGGACGCTATCAGAGAGCAATGCATCACTATTATTATCTCAGTAACTTATTGCAACAATTTCATACAATCTCCCTCCTTTACAAATGAAGGGGTGAACCCCTTATATAGGCCTCCAACCTTGATTACTTGCAAATCCTAATTAGGGTTTGACCCAAAAGATTCAACACACATGATGCAACAAGGTGGGAATAAACATTAATGACCTATCATGTCCATTATCAATTAATTACATTCCTGCCAAAAATGGCGTCCATTATACATTAAATGCACCACCTCTTTCAAGTTCACCCAATGTGTAATAATGTTCCATCACGTAATAAATTGCCCATTGTGCAATAAATGCACCATCACTTCCAAAATTGGTTACATACAAAAGATGCCCCACCATTAAGTACAATGGCTGCCATGTAATGAATTAGCTGCCACCTTGGTCAAATATTCCTATTAGAATAATATCTTTCTCTGTGTTATTAATGGTCATTTAAGTTGTTTCTAATTTCGCCTCTAGTTAACGATTGTTTCTTTTAGAAACATCGTCTTTGTAACTCTATTTAAAGGAGCTTTGCCTCCTTGATTAATTGAACAACATCGATTCTTTGAAATCCATATGCTTTTGCATCTGTATTATGCTAAGTTGCCGGTACGGGTACGGGTACGGGTACGGGTACGTGGGTACGGTACGCTGGTACGGCATTTTTTTTAGGGGGGGCCTGGGTACGTATGGGTACGTCCGTACAAAAAAATGTAAAAATCATAAATATATACATATATACACTCTAATAAGTAGAAACAAAAATTAAATTTAGAATCCCACATATCATCCATATGCTAAACAAAACTTGGAACTATCATATATGATTCATATTGATATAACTATAAGTCTATAACAAAATTACAAACTTTGAATGTTATGATAGATATCGAATTCATTGTTCACTGGCTCAACCGTTCAACAATAAAATGACACAACTAATAATCAGCAATAGCATCATATGGGTCACTAGGAAGATCAAGATCAACATCATCATTGACATTAGATGATGTAGGTAGAGTACTGGAACCACATGCAGCCTCACTGCCACTTGCACTAGCAGCACATTGGCTATTAGACTCCCCAGAAAGTAAAGATTGTGTGGCAGCTGAAAAATCCAAATCAGTTCGCTCTGGATCTACATCCCAAAACTTTGTGCTCCCATCCTTATACTCATTTTGTTTATGAGTAAGAAGGCGCAAGTTTGAATGCACATAAACGAGCTCTTCTGCCTTACTTGCTGCCAGTCGGTTGCGTTTCACTGAGTGGATAAAGGAGTATGTGCTCCAATTTCGCTCAGATGAAGAGGAACTAGCAACCTATTGAATAATTGACACAAAGTGAGAGGGTGACAATTATAACTATTTTATAAAAAATCTAAATTTAGAGAGCAATAAAAATTAAGAAACTTACTTGCGATAAAACTTTGATTGCAAGAGTTTGAAGGTTTGGTGATGTATGGCCATTGAGGTACCACCAAGCATGAGAATCCTTTTTATACTTGTCACGGAGAGCGGAAACACTTTGACCATTGGAGGCTACAAAATCAGCAAACTCACTTGTCATTAAATCCTCCATTTCAGAATCTGGGAAGAGTTTAGTAAGTGCTGTCCTACACCCTTCACTGACTTCTGAATCTCTATATGGTGGTACCCTTGATGGCTTAGCAAGCATTTCATCACTATAAAATTTGGGAGTCAATGCAAATGCAAGAAGATGTAGTGGGGTGGTCATTTTGTTCCACCGCTCAACACAAATTGATTGAACCTCTTTGAAGAAAGTTTCTTCGGGATCTTGCTCTTTTGCATTGATGATGGCTTTCATTTTCTCAATCATCGAGTCAATGCCATCATATACCTCTCCCAAACATGGGTGATCCATGTCAGTATAACGGATCATACTCATGATGGGCTCAGTGAAACTCAAAAGATATTCCACTCGATCCCACCAAGTGTCATCTAGGATCATGCGCTTTACATTTGCTGCCCTTTCAGTATTGGATTGCCTCCATAGGGACCAACTTTGACTAATTACCATGCTAGCAAGTGGCTGTCGCACCTTCACAAGTCGCCTCAAGACGATTGTGTTGGATGCAAATCGGGTCTCGGCAACCTATTCAAAAATTAAAAATAAAAATTAGAATACAAAGAAGACATGATAAAAAAAATAAAATTAAGTAACCATCAAAGTGAAATGTAGATTTTAAAAATTGAAGTGTTTCAATTACCTTTAGCAACTCCAACTGTGAAAATGATCTGAAAATGGCCTGTGACATGTTATGGTTTGTGATGAACATTTGGATCTCTTCAGCCTCAACATAAATTTGTTTGATCCAATCTATTTTCCTGCCTATCTTTTGTAGCATGAGGTTGAGAGAGTGGACAGCACAAGGTGTCCAAAATATGTGTTCAAACCGTGTCTCAATCAACATACCTGCAGCTCTACAATTCTTTGCATTATCCGTTATTACTTGGACAACATTTTGAGGTCCCACATCTTGAATGCATTGTATAAGGATGTTAGCAATAAATTGTGCATCCTTCACCTGTCCTTCACAATCCACAGCTTTCAGAAACATTGCCCCTTTAGGGCACACTGCAATTACATTAATTAATGGCCGATTTTTGGTATCCTTCCATCCATCTGAAATGATGGACACCCCTGTTTGTTTCCATGAATTTCTAATGGGAGCCAATGCATTGTCTATGTTTTTTACCTCCTTTGCTAGTAAGGTGCTACGCACCTTCTCATAACCTGGCCCTATGTACCCTTGTGGAGCCTCATTTACCTTTTTCAACATATCCTGCCAATATGGTGATCGTACCACATTAAATGACAAACCGTTTGCATATAGACATCTTCCAACGGATTGATCTGCAATCTCTCTAGCATCATTCTTAAATGCTCTCTCTAATGGTCCCTTGCTTCTCTTCACAATAACAGGTTCTTCACTAATTGGGTCCAAGAATGGGTGGCTCTCTACCACGATATCAGGAAAATCGCTATAAGATGGAGAAGTAGGGGGCCTCTTTGATTTACTTCCTCTTCTTGTCAACAAAGGATGGTTTGAGGCACGACCAACTCTTGCATCTGCTTCCTCTTGCTCTCTAATATATCCTGCTATTTCTTGAGGTGACATCCCATTTCCATTCTTTCCTAGACATGGTTTGATTCCTTGTTGGGGAATGGCACAAAAATGGGCTTTGACACGACTGTAGGAGCTAGTTTTTTTCGTACTACAGAAGTTGCATATCCATAAAAATGTTCCACCACCTTTTACTTGGTCTATTATTTTGACATATTTCCATAAAGGTGAATTTGGGTCAGTTTTGAAAGTCCGTTGAGGAGTAGAGCTTTGAGGAGTAGAGCTAGTAGTCGTTGCCATTATGATTTCTACAACAAATTAAAAAAAAAATATTAATATTTAATATTAAACAATAGATTATAAATGTTAAATATATAAATAATAAAATTAAATTTAATAATTTATTTAAAATAAAAGTGAAATTATTATAATTATGAAAGTTATTAGGTTTTTAAAAAATATACCTATTATTAAATTATTATTATTTTTAATATTTTAAAAATGAGTAGTTTTTAAAAAAAATTAATTATAAATATTAAAATTTAACAAATTAATAAATTTTAATTATTAAATTAAAATATTTAAAAATATAACAAACTAATATAGTTTTTAAAAAATATACCTATTATTAAATTATTATTATTTTTAATATTTTAAAAATGAGTAGTTTTTAAAAAAAATTATTATAAATATTAAAATTTAACAAACTAATAAATTTTAATTAGCAAACTATTATAAAAAAAAAAAACTATAATAAATATTAAAATTTAACAAACTAATAAATTTTAATTATTTTTTTAACTATAATAAAATTTAATAAAATATAGCACACTATAATAAAAAAATTAATATCATACCTGATCCCGAAGCCCTCCCGCCGTGGCGCCTCCCGCCGTCGTCGCGCGCCTGCTCTGTGCCTTCGCCCTCCTGCCGTGGCGCCTCCCGCCGTCGTCGCGGGCGTCCTCTGTGCCGTTGCCTCCTGCCGTGGCCCGTGGCGCTTCCTCTGTGTCTGCGTGCCTTCTTTCACCACTGTGCCATCGCGCGTCCTCAAACCCCTGTGCCGTCGCGCGATATGGTTTCAAAATTTCGCGTTTTTTCGGTTTTCACGAGTTTTTATTTTTGCCTTTGCTTTAGGGTTTTAAATGTTAAATGACATATTCGACCCGTGGAAAAACCCCTCGAAATTTGCGAATGATGCGGATTCGTCAAAAAAACCGTATGGAATCGCCACGTTTACACCGGATGCGTCGGGATTCGTGAGTCAAATATCGGATACGTTTCAGGGGGAAAAAATCGGTACCCTGTCCGAATCCACAGGGATTCCGGGGCGAATCCGAATCCGATACGCACCGCATCCGGATTCGTGGGCAAAATGGGAAGTACCGGTAACTTAGGTATTATGGTATCAGAGCCTTGGTTATTTTCGAAATAGTTTTTTTGAAAAATTTCTTTGTTTATTCGAAATTGCTACTTTGGCAGTTCGTTTTGGCTGCAGCTACTAGGGTTTTCTGGCTATTTTCTGCCCTCTCTCGCGACCTGTCTCTCTTGCATTTCACGCAACCACGTGGCTCGTTTTTTCCCGCCTGCAGATTTTTTTTCTGAGCACAGATTCCTGGTGGGTTCTTCGAGATCTCAACTGGGTCATCGTCAAAATTTTCTGGGTGGCTCGATTTTCGAGCCAGCGGATCCAGATTTTGGCAGCAGATTCGTTCTAGGTTTTTCGCAAGGATTTTTGGGTTGTCTTAGGATTTTTCTGGGTCAGCCGAAATTTTTTTCTTGAAATTTGTGCTCGCCGCACTTCATTTTTTGAAGTCTGTACCTACATCTGCCTCTGTTTCTACATTGGGATTCAAATTTTTTGAATTCTGTGCCAGCACCTCTTCTTAGTTTTTCGTTTTTCGTGCATTGGGAAACGTGTAAGATGGCGTCATTGACCAACTTGATGTTGGAAGGCAGTCCAAGTTTTGTGCACTTAGCATCTTCTCAATACCTTGTTTTTCGTGCCTCAAAAAGCATGAAGATGGCTTATGGGCATCGATGTTTGTTTCGGTTTTTAATATTTTTTTACCTAAAAAAAATTCTGATGGGTTTTAATATTTTTTTCCCTTGAAAAAATCTGTGGGTTTTAATAATTTTGTCCTAAAAAATTATCTGTGGCTTTTTAAATATTTTTTGTCCCTGTAAAAAAAAAAATCATGGGAGGGTTTATGATTTTCTCCTCAAAAATTGTACTTTGCTGTAGTCTGTTTTTAGTCGCACCTGGAGTTGTTGTGCGAACATCTGCACTAGTCTCTTGTTTGCAGTTTATTTTCGGGCATCTTGCTCATCTGCAATAGTTTGAAGGGTTTGCCGATTTTTTCCTCAAAACTGTGACAGCTGTTCTTGGTGTCTCTCTGATTACAGGGAGGGACAGTTCTCCAACATCAGGTTGGACGGTTGGTGTTGTTTTGGGTATCTCCAAAAGTTCTGCAGTTTCTGGGAGGGTTGGTGGCAGACTCATCTCAAGTGGCAGAGTTAGTGGCAGGCTCTTGTCTTCTGTTAGAACGTGTTCTGAGAAGAAGGGGGCAACCTTTATATAGCACACTTTCAGCATAGCAAAGGAAGTTGTTCAAATCCTTATGTTGCACATTTAGGGGGTCAAAGGAAGTCACTCATTTGAGGTGTCAATGGCAATCACTCAATCTCTTAAGTTGCACATTTGATATAGCAAATGAAATAACCCAAAATGCTTAAGTCACACATTTATCTAGGCAAAGGAAATGACTCAATTCTTAAGTCGCTGATTTGGTGGGGCAAAGGAAATGTCAACACTTAACTCGTGCTTTGAAGCGGTCAAAGGAAATCCTATTTCGTGCTTTTTGGGAATCATAGGAAATCACAAGGCTTAGTTCGCTTCTCTTGGTGATCAAAGGAAGTGGTGATCTGGCATGTAAAGTGGCATTGTAAATGCCTTTAAAAACTTTCGCTCTCTACCTTAAAGTTTGTCGGGTCCAAGCAATGGCGTGGTTGTGGAAGGGGGTCGAAGGTAGTAGGGTAGAAGGGAGGAAAGGAAGGTGGGTAGTGGATGGGTAGGCTAAGGAAAGTAAGGGGTAAGGGATGTGAGATGTGGGTTAAAGGAAAGGGAAGTTGGGAGGTATAAGGGATGGAAGAAAGGTAGGAAGTGGGGTGAGGGTGAGAGGAAGGATAAAGGATGAAAGGAAAGAAAGGGTGTAGGGATGGGATATTAGGAAGTGGGAGGATGAATGGAATGGTTAAGGGGTGATCAAGGAAGAAAGACAAAGGAAGATGGAGGGATAAGGGATGAAAGATAGAAGATGGAAGGAGAAGGATGGGTGAAAGGTGAAAGATAAAGAAAGGTAGTGGAAGGAGATGGGAGTGAAAGGTGAAGTGAAAAAGTAGGAAGGTGAAAGGAAGGGAGTAAGGATGGAAAGGGGAAAAAGGAGATGGAATAATGAAATAGGGATGGAAGGAAGGAAGTGAGGGTGAATGGAAGGAGGTGAGGGAAGTGGAAATGAAGGGGTGAGATGAGGGGAGATGGAAGCATGTGCTAAGGGAAGGAAGAGGGAAGTGAAAGGAAGGGTAGATGGATGGGAGAAGGTGAAGTGGAAGGGATGAATGCCAAAAGAAGGATGAGAGGAAAGAAGGTGAAGAAAGGATGGAAGGAAATGGAATTGGAAGGTGAGGGTGGATAGAAGTTGTAGGAGATAGAAGTGAGAATGATTAGAGTTTGAGCATCCACTGGAAGTGATGGGAGAGATAGGTCAGAGGTTTAGGAGGGCAAAGGAATTGCTGTCAGTGCCTTGGTTGAGAAAAGGAAGTGAAAACCTTAAGTTGCACTTTTGGGGAGTCAAAGGAAGTGGAAAACCTTAGGTCGCTGATTGGAAGGGGCAAAGGAAATCATCTCAATATGGCAATTCTCGCTGTCTTGATCATTTTGCTTCCAGCCCCTTATGATAATTTGAACTTTAGCTCCTTTTCCCTTAGAATGTTGACCTCTAAAACCAACTGGCCTTAGCCAGATTTGCATTTCAACTCTGATTTTGCAAGCAAAAGATGATGATCAAATGGAATGATCATCATGAGTTGTTCATTTTGTAAGCCTTAAGAACTAACTGACCTCACTTCATTTAAAGAGAGAGCTTGTTGTGCGATGCAAACGCTCCCTGTCGCCGACAGGGTCACCCTTCTTGTTTTTTTGAGCCTTTCGTCTTCGCCCTGTTGAGTTTCGCACAGAGTGTCTCACGTCCTTTCGAGCGAGTCCGTGACCGGTCCTTGAAGTAATGATGTTGAAAGAAAAAAGCCAGTGATTCCATTAGGCTAGTCTAGCCCTCGGGCACGATGCTAAGAGATAGTTCAAAATTGTGAAATTGCCTTGGATAGGCGTAAGGTGGTAGAAGTTGGTGAAGCCCGCCAAGCAAAAAGCAGCGCATTTGAAGGTCGCATGACGACCCAAAATTGTCATTTCCGTGTAAGAGCGATGAGATAGATCGCGTGAGGTTTTGTTTTTTTGCGGAGTTTACAAGGTTTGAATGAATGACGATTTTCGCCTGCTAGTGGAGGAGGAACGATTTTCCTAGCAAAATGCCAAGGTTGACAAAACTTGCCCAAGTGCCCAAGCTTGCGCTTCTTGAGGAGAAAAGTTAAAATCACCCAGGGGGCCAAATTTCGGACCTTGGGGTTAAATTCTCAAAAAATTCAAAAGTTAACAAAACTGGCAAAAGGTCCGAAAATGCCTTTAAATTTGCCAAAGACCTCCAAAGGTCCGAATTTCATTTAAGTCATCTAATTTTGGACCCTGGGGTCGAAATTTGAAAATTTGGATAAGTTTGCAAAATGTGCCTTAAGGTCCGAAATTTGGATAAGTTTGCAAAATGTGCATTAAGGCCCGAAAATGCCTTGGATTCCAAAAGGCGTTCAGAGGTCCGAAGTTCTTTAAAAATTCCAAAAGTTGCATTAGGGTCCGAAATACTTTAATTCGCCAAAAGGCGTTAAGTCTCTGAGATTCGCCAAAACTGTGAAAAACTCCGAAGTTCGCAAAGGCGGTTCAAAGCTTCGAAATTTCAAAGTTTAAAAGTTGCAAAAGGTGCTTTAGGGTCCGAAATTTGTATAACTCGCAAAAGACTTGAAAACCTCGAAAATCCCTAAAACGTCCAAAGGTCCGAAGTATTTCAAGGAAAAATGTAGTTTAAGGAATTTGAAATTGGTAAAACCCCTCCATTCCTTCGAAGATCACAGCGCCATAGCTCCAAAGTTCGCGATTTGGGAACGAGGCGTGAAGTTTAGAAGTTTGCAAAACCCCTCCATACTGCCGAAGTTCACGTAAGGGAGGATCGTGTTCGATTTTGAAAGGGAAGCCCATTCCAAACTTTCAAGTTCAAATTGCCATTTCGCCTAAGGTAAAAAATCGCTTAGTCTAAACTCGACATTGAAAATTCTTTTCCAATCCAAACTGCGAAAATTTGAATTAAAGGATAACCGTTGAAATTCCAAAATTTGCAGAGCTATCCATTCGTTTTTGCACAACAAATCGGGCAATTTCTCGCCATCCATTCTCATTAGGTAAATACGCTTTGTCTTTCTTGATCATCTGAAATATTTATAAATTGCAAAATGCATTAGAGTGCTTAAGTCTTCAAAATTCGCATCTTTTTCCGATCATTAAAGCGTCATTCAAAGCAGTTGAAAATTAGAATTTATTCTTGAGATTTAACCAGAAATTGCATTTTTTAAACTTAGGAGAACTTTTCGAGCTTTGTCCCTTTTGAAAATTAATCCAGAAAATGCTTAAATACCAATTCGTGATCAAAAGCTTCATAAATAAATGTTTTGCTCTAACAAGCTCTCAACTAGCCATGTCACTTTGTTTCCAATCTAAATTCTGAATTAATCCTTGAATGCTGGAGTATTCTCTATCTAACCCGCCTTACTTCTTTTATATCACCTCGTAGTCCTTGTTCGGCTGTGCAGGATAAATGCCCAAATCGGCGGTAGAATCATCAAAGATGCTTGCTACTGAGCATCCAAATCAGATATCCCACGCAAATTTGAAAGGATGAAGTACCAGTATCAAAGAGGGGGATTGAGGGAGTCAAAAGTTCAGAGTGTCTGGGACAATGTCGGTGATACCGACCTAGGCCATATTGACATCCAGGAGTTCAGGAATCGAGTCTTCTCCCCTAACGCATATGGCAAGCCTAGACAAATGGTGGAAAGTGGCATCGCCCAAGCGGCAGGATTTCCTCCAGCAGTACAGAACTACGAGTTAGTGGTAGAGGCTGCTCGGCATTATCAGCCAGGGTCCAGATTAGTGCTCCTCGAGAATATGACTCTCGCCAACTTCACTCCTGAGGCCATTGGCGACGCATTTGATATTCCCTTCCCAAACAATCCCACAGCCACAACTATAGATGAAGCACAAGGGGCATATGATATGAATCCCGCCAGGTGCAGAACACTAATGAATGAAGAGTGGTACAAGGAGAGAAGGCTTCCAAGCGCTAGAATTGGGAAAAAGACCCCAAGAAATGACTTTCATAATGAGCATGGAGATATGGTCACATTACTCAGCCGGGCTAATCCAACTACTTTGAAGAGTGGATGTTTTATTTCACAGAGCAAGTCTTTGCTGGGAAGTCTAAGTTTGAGTGGGCCCAGATTATAAGTGACAACATCCACACTCAGCTAATAGAGCTTGAAACAAAGAAATACTTCACTATGACCTCTTATTTAGTCTACATGTTCGCCAAGAACCAGTCGTTGCCAGGTTTGATAATGAAAGGTGAAATCGGGAATGGGCCTGGTCAGGTAAAGGTCTATGATTGTTACCCGCAGCTGCACTACCAAGATATAGCTCAGAAAGAAAAGAGCAGCCCAGCTTATGCAGTTCGCCAATATGAGCGCGTCAATGATGCCTTCACAATGTGCCTGGTTAGGCTAGTGCAGGGAGGATTACACATAAGGCTCTCAGAGCAAGCTACTATTCTAGAACAGAGATACAGAGCCTGGTTCATTCAGTTCCCAAGGTTCTCCTATATCCGAATAGTGGGCTTTGATGGTGCCCCTCTCCGACTTCTAGGGTACCCAACCGACAAAATAGTTCTTATGGAGGTCACAAGGCAGTCACGTTCGGCCGGCATCTTACTCAGAGAAAGCAAGCAGGCTAGATTCACGTTCCCCATGATTATAGGCAACCAGGATGTCCATCTGAAGACCCCCACCCTAGCAGAGGAATCCCTCACAGAGCTAGCCTCTTATGGCCTACAGGAGCATTTTCCGAGAAAATATTTTGATCACGATAATCTGGCAAAGAGAGCCTATGGCAGGCGATACAGAGCGAAGGAATTAGTTGAAGACTATTGGAAAAATTGCTTTGATGACTACGAGGTCCAGAGATGTGAATATTCTAGGCTGAGTGTGCAGCAAATGCGGCTCTTTGAATACCGTTGGGTCCCAGATCAACTCACAGATTCAGGGAATTGCCTCCAGGTCTGGGAATTTGAGGTAGTAAGGCATCTTTTGCCAGGCGTTGATTGGTCCCAGGACCCGATTAGCGATTTTGAGGCAGTCATGGCAGCCCCGACAAGATATACAGACCAATGGTTGCATCAGCAGATTGAAAGACTAATTCATGAGGGAGTCCAGTTCACTTACCACTTAATGGGCAACCTCGATTCTCAGTCTTCCGAAGATGAAGGAACGCCCAGTGCACCCAGGGAAGAAATTGAAAAACCCGAGAAAAGAAAGAAAGGTAAGGCTTGCAGAGGGATTCGGACGTCCAAGAGAACAAGAAGGGAGAAGATTCCTATAAGGAGACCAGAGGTCACTTCATCGTCAAAGGACCCTAGTTCGTCCGATGATGTAGTAGAATTAGATTATATACTTGCTTCGCCTTCCCAGAGTGACATTGATGCATTTGAAGTTGATGATCCTCTTGCGCTCGACTTGCTAGAAGCTGAGCTAAGAGCCATTGAATCAACCGAACCGGGTAACCAAATAGAGGAAGGAGAGATTCCATCCATTCAAGGGATCGAGGTGCATGAACCCACTCAACAGAGCCGCCATGAATTGCTGCTCCACAATACAACCAAAGATGACTCTACTGTTGAAGGAGAGCAAAGGATAGAGGAGACTCACGAGCTCGAAAGGACCGAAGAACAACCATCACGTGAATATACCAGATAGTTGTTCAGTGAAGTGGGAGAAAATTCAGCTGCAAGCAAGGAACTTGGCACCTCTTCCACCCCTCTGGTAGCAGAACAGCTGCGAATCTGTGATGAGTTGGCTGAAAACATCAAAGAACAGAATGCAGACTTAACCATATCATCAGCCCAGACAGTAACTCAAGAATGGTTTATTGCTAGAGCCCATCGCAAGGCCGCCACCAAACCACCTATTGATCTGGAGGACATCTTCTCGCGCATAGACCAAGCTAAAGCTAAGGGGAAGAAAAAGCCTAAGGCATATTCTAGAATGACTAAGGATGATCAAAGGAACCACACTCTTCACATTGCCACCTCGCCTGTAGACAAGCTAGCAGATCAGATTACACTGGCGGATTATAGCATCACGACTGTCCCCATTGGACGAGCCACTAAGGAGCAAGAAAAAGAAGAATTCAAAGATTTAGTGCAGAATATACTCAAACAACTTGAAGAGATAACAACTGAAAAGGACATGTATCAAGCTCGTGCTGAGCAGGACGAAGGATACATTAATCAACTCTTGAGACCTTTACACAATGCTTCCGAATCCCACATTCCCCCGGTGGCCTTGGCACAGAGAACCACGATAGAATTTGAAGGAGTACGAGATACTGCAAAGGCCGTCAGGGAATGGATTCAAAGTCTCAAGGAAAAGGGGGAGCTAATCATTAAAGATGTAAAGGAAATGGCCCACCATCGGGAAACCATTTTGGTCAAATTATATGAGATGAAGCGGGAATGTCTCATAATTCATGAAGCCGTTACTACAACTCTTCCCCTCATGATGGCTCTTTTCTGGACCCATCCGCAAATTCCTACATTGTTTGACATCTTGGGCCCCCACGACATCAACATTTGTAAAGAATGGTACTGGGCTATCAGCATGAAGAATGACACAAAGGCCACCATTAACAAAGAGCAAGAGACATGCGAAGAAATTCTGAGAAACACAAGGGACCTTGGTGGAGTAATCCTCCAATCCATGGTTTTGGGTTGGCAAAACAGTCTGTCCGATCCCATAATCCATCCAGACTGGGAGGACAGATTAAAAATAGACAAGGTCGCCTACTCTACAGAGGACCTAGGTTTTGCTAGTAAATTACACTCTGATATCTTGAGTTTTGAGGCTAATCGGTCCAGTTGGCAAGACGGTTTGAAGCACATAGATCATTATCTAGAGAGCATGCAGTACAAAATTCATCATCCCCCTATGCCTCCATTCAGTTTGCTATTTCAATTATGAATCAGGTTCTAGGTGTATTTTCGCGAGGAACGTGTAGCAGGTCGGGACCTTTGGCAAGAATATTTGCATGGAGAGGATTAATTCTTGGTGAAGGCATATGAAATTGGAAAAGAAAAAGTACTTTCCTAGAAAGTGCTTTTTTCCCTCTTAATTTTGAAAAAGTGCACTTTTGCACCAAAAGGTCATATTTGACTTCCAAGTCAACAAAAAATGTAAAACTTTATGTGCGCACCTTTTTGGATTATTTCTGGATATGTTGTAATTACCTATTTTTTAGGTAGTTATTGCTCCCTTTGGGGTGGTTGTTGATATTTGCCTCCCATTTATGGGTATGGGCAGCCATGTTTTATGGATGAATCTGGGCCGCTTGTTTAGATTAGATCTTGGCCATTCATCCATTTTTGAAACCTATTTAAGGGACTGGTCTTCCTTCATTTTGTAAGAAGTTCTTGAATTGTTGCAAAAGCTCTGGCGAAATTTACAGGATTTAATGCAAAGTTAAGACTGTTTTCAAATTTCCTTGTGAGTGCATGGTCTCCTTCTTCATTAATTTAGAAATTTTTCAGTTATGTTTATTTCCTTTGTATAGTATTTTCAAACAAACATCCGACAGAATCCTCACAGTTCACACCATTAGGGAATGGCTGATTGCCTTTCTCTTTGCATGGTTAATCTGAACCTTTTATATGCTTAGTTCGGTTATTGAATACTCACTATGAATGTAAAAGTTCTAGTAGTTGATAACATGAAAATCCTATTTTCCTTTGAAGATTGCACTAGATTTATGCAAATATTGTGCTTAAGTAGCTGGTGATGCTAGTCTAGTTATTTGGAGGTGTTCGTCTGTTTACTGAATCTGCTATCTTAGTTAAAACTTATATTTCATGTATCTCTCTCTCCCTATCCTTCCCTCCTTTTTCCCCTTTTTTTTTATCAAAGAGAATCCGCAGGCCCATTGAAAACAATATCAACTCAACTGAAATCATTTGATAAGAAAGATCATAAAGATTCCAGGGAACTCATCTATCAATTGCCTATCTCACCGTAAGTCCCCCTTGTGTTTCCGGCAATAAACACATCAAACCTTTGAGAAATCCCGCAGTCAAGACCTGACAAACGAAACCTTGAGGTTGTTCCCTTTGATCAAACATAGAAAATAGCATTAGGGATTTCCTTATCTCAAGAAAGGATAGGATACTCAGTAGGTTTATTCTATTTTGCGTTGGCCGTATGGAGTTTGCAACAATGCGATTTCAGACACGTCAACAGAGCCTTGACTTGATTACCTCTTAGCCACTTAAGTTACTACACCTCTTCCAAATAAAAGGCTAATAGCTAAAAGACTCTACAACCAACCTAGAAAGCGAGAAAAAGCGGGGGTCCCCATTTGCAATGGGGCAATGTGTGAAAACGTCACAGTAGAAAGCAAATACAAGAACTCTACTAGTTAGACCACCCCGACTGGATGTCTGTGTTACTTGCCACTAGGGCCAAGAGGGTGAGTGTCCACTCTTGGGCTTAGTGTTGGGATGGCTTTGGGTAGACCTATCATGCTTCCTCCCCCAAACCCTAATGTGTTTGGATTGTAGGGAGATATGTATTTGTATATAATATATTTATATAGATACTGAATGTATATATTGGTTATGGTTGCAGGGTGTAAATCAAGGGTCATCTTGTTAAGAAGGATATTTTACTTGGTAAAGATATAACCCTAACCCTATTTCATCTCTTGCTTTATTGCATTTGTGATTCTAGGGCAAATTCTAGGATTAGTCCAGAAGGGGACATTATAGATTGATATTGTCTATAAGGCATCAAAGAAGCAATTTCTTGTCCTTTGGGGTCAAGTCTAAAATCAATGAGTTAAGCTCTTTCAAGATATGTTAATTGTTAACTGCTCCACTGGCAAATACCTGAGCATTGATGGTAATCATGTTACTGGAAAGTGGCTGCCTGAAAGAAGTCAAAATCAAGTGTCTTATTTTTAATTTTCCATAGAAAAAAGGGCAAATCTAACTCTTATTCTTGTGTTGGGGCCATATGCACTGAATCCTGGACTGCAGAAATAACAGATTATTTCTCTGAAGTTAGTAGTGTCCCAAGATCTATTATGGGCTTTATTAGAAATTCAATCTTCAAAATCCCCACAGCATAGTTTGTAATAATTACCAGATTCTTAGAAATCATCTTACAAGGCAACTCAATGCTGCTGATCTAGCATTTTGTCTGTTTGTAGTGAACGGAAAAATTTTGGAATTTCAGTTGCCTTACCTTGACAGGGCAATCCTCATATTTTGTTTCCAGAAAAAACAGTCAGTTTTAAAAGTTTTGTTGAGCTCATTTATTTGTTCTTTTTCTGTGTGGTTTGTAATAATTACCAGATTCTTAGAAATCATCTTACAAGGCAACTCAATGCTGCTGATCTAGCATTTTGTCTGTTTGTAGTGAACGGAAAAATTTTGGAATTTCAGTTGCCTTACCTTGACAGGGCAATCCTCATATTTTGTTTCCAGAAAAAACAGTCAGTTTTAAAAGTTTTGTTGAGCTCATTTATTTGTTCTTTTTCTGTGTGGCCAGATCTTTGCTCATAATTCAGACTTTTCTTTTAAGTGTGCCATGAAGCTGAATTTGGTTGTCAAGACCAGATCTAGATATGTACAAATTTCCAAATTGAAGCTTTTTCTACTCTTTAATATTATGAAAGAATAACATCTCAGGGCCTTCAAGGAGTTCTTACAACCAAAAAACTAACATATTTTCCCATTAAATTTGCATAGAAAGGTGTTTCCTTTTGGTACAAGGAGTGTTTATGCTTACCCTTAAATTCAGATTTGAAACACCAGATCCTTTTTGAAATGCATGCTTCTTTAATAGAATTCTACACAGTTCTTGGTACCAACATTTGCAAGTCTTAGCACGACACTGAGAATGAAGCGTCCAAAATGTTTCGTACTTGAATGAGTGCTTTGTATGTATTAGTTTCTTTGAAGTTACGTGGTAAATGGGTGTATGTTTTGTTGTGAGTCAACGCAATCAACACAGTTAGATAGCAATATAATTCCTCTGCAATACTAGATCTTACACTTTTGTCTATTGCACAGTTAGAATGGTACTTTGCACAAAAGGATAAATATTCATAAGGTGTTGAGAATCTATAAAATTATAGTGTTTCAGCTTCCCTAGGACTGGAAGCAAGCTCTCCTTTCTTTTCTTACCCTTCTTTATATATATTATAGTCTCAACTACGAATGATGAAAGGGGTTGGAGCTGGATATTGACTGATTTCCATTTTTATAAATATATCAGGTACTGCATTTTGATTTCCTGTAGGGTAGATTGTAGATAGCAAAGTGCCCAATATATAATGTTATATTCATGGGACCTGAATTCAACTGCTATTTCCCAGTAGTGCCTGTAGTTTTGAAGCACGAAATAGTTGCAAGGGGCTCAGAAGATCAATCTCTCTCCTACTGAATGTCTTGTAGATGCCCTGTGCACATTTGGAGATCAAACAGTTGTTTAAATGCAAACTACCTGTGACATTATCATATCTATGAACAAATAAAAAATTGTTCAAACTTCAAGGAGTCTGCTCTAGCTGGTTGTTCATGTCACTGTTTTTTTACATGACATTATCTCTATAAGCGACTCTATAGAGGGATGGGAAGAGGTTGCTCAAAATCAAGACTTTTCTTGCATCAGATTTAAAGGTGGACTGATCATGCATGCTTCCTCATTTTGATGGACCTGTTTTCTATTAACCTTGTTTCCCACTTTTTCAAGCATTTTCCTATTTTTTATCTGGTTGAACAGGGTGTGATGATGGTGGCTTTTGGGCTGACGTTGGGTAGGATAGCTAGTGATAGAATGAATGTTGAACATGTTGATTGTAATTAGGGATGGCGGATTCCAATTGCCTTAGGCAACATTGGAATCTGCCCAAGGGGCCAGCCCCTTCTCCAACGTGTTGGGCTGGGCCCTATACCTCACGGCATCTCATAAAAACCCCACACTACAACTCCACGCCACATGCAAGTTAACACGCTAACATGAATAGGGCCAACCCTATCTTATAATGCATTTCGGTTAAAGAAATTAAAGGTCATTAATTTATAAAGCAAGCTGACATGACTAAAGATATTGCTCCCCATATAAATGAATATCAACTTCACATTATCATTCACTCAATCATTTTTATTCCATGCGAAATACATATATCTGCCTAACGTGAATTTGGAGAAGCAATATTACAGCGAATTACATCTGCCATTACAGCGAAGTATAACTATCATTAAAGGTGCGAAATTCATTCATAAGGAGAGCGAACTGAGGTGCTAAGGTTGCAGTCCAACAAAGTGGAGACTTCAGATGCAATATAATGCAGACCTAGGGTTTGGACCTGATTGTTGTTGAAAGTGATAAAGTGGGCAGACTTGACAACTCGATGCTTGTGAAAGTGATAAAGTGGGCAGACTTGACAACTTGATGCTTGTGAAAGTGCAGTCTTGTAGAAGACATTATCAGCCCTAAGTGCAATCATCTTCAAGTACTTGAGATAAGTGTTGTAATCTTCATATGAATATAATCCATAATCAGATATGAGGATCTTTTCTGGCTGGGTTTTTCCTCCTAGGAGGTTTTCCTAGGGTAACTGTGTCTTGTTTTTATTTTGTTCATTTCTTTGTTATGTCTAAATCTGGAAAACTATAAATCTTTCATCTAATCAATTTAGTTAGCAACTAAATTCTGATTTTCTGAGTTTACATTAATCTGAAAGTGTTAAAATTAACATGGTATTAGAGCTATAGGCTAGATCAACTTTCAGATTTCAGAATTTAGGACTCCTTTATTTCTAGATATTTTGTCTCATTCACAGGTCAGGTTAATGGGGCTGAAAGTTGAAGATAGGCTTGATGGAAATATCAATTTTGCTGTATCGAAAGTTCGAATCATGTTGGCTCTAGAGGAAGAAGATCTTCTCCACTTCATAGAAGTGAAAGAGCTAACTGAACCTATGGATGCTGTTGAGTTAAAACAATTCAAAAAGGATGCGGTCAAGTTGAGAAAGATTCTCATTGTTTTAGTTAAAGACTACCTAGTCACCTCCATTGCCTCATTTTCTACTGCAAGGGAAATGTTCAATTATCTACAAGGTACCTATGAAATTAACAATCTCAGTAGGGCAATTACTTTAAGACAACAACTACTTAATATCAAAATGTCAAAAGAAGATTCTGTTATTTCCTATTTTATGAGAATTTCAAAACTAAAGAATCAATTAGGTTCAATTGGACATAACATGGAAGACAAGGACGTTGTCATGATTGCCCTAAATGGTTTACCAAACTCATGGGAGTCTTTTATTCAAACCATAAGTGGTAGAACTGAGTTACCTACCCTTGATCGCCTTAAGAATGATTGCATTCAAGAAGAGTTTCGCCTTATCACAAGAGGGCAAACCAAAAGTCTTCATGTAGATGACCAACACGTGCTTGCAACCCAATGCAAGAAAGGTGCAAATTGGAAGAAGCATTATCGAAAGAGAAATAAGGAATTCAGACCATCTAGTTCTCAGCACTCTTGGAAGAAACCAAGAGATATCTCTCGTGTTCGATATTTCAAATGTGACAAATTTGGTCACTATGCTAAAGAATGCTAGAATGACCCTTCTCAAAGAGAAGCCAAACTAAATGATGACTTTTTATTCATCTCTGTTCTGTCTAGCAGCATACCTAAAGACAGTAATACATGGCTAATTGATAGTGGTGCTTCCAGACACATCACAAGTTACCGTGATCATCTTTCAGACTTAGTAGAAAAAGATACCAGCCTTCACGTGGTAATTGGTGATGATGCTCGATATTCGGTAAGAGGTTCTGACACTATTTCTTTAAATTTAGACTTTGGTATTTCACTTTACCTTAGCGACATCTTGTTTGTTCCTGGAATTAAAAGAAACTTAATTTCCATTTCTGCTCTAGAAGATAAAGGTTATCAAATTGCATTTTCTGAGGGAAAAGTACTTGCTTGGCCTAAGAAATCTAGTTTAAATCTGCTCGTGTAATTGGTAATAGATATGATAGTCTTTATAAGCTCTCTACTAACCCTGTTCAAGCCCTCATTAATGAGGCTCTCGAATCTTGTGAGCTATGGCATAGAAGACTTGGACATTTACACTATCAAGCACTTCCCTCTCTTGAAAAGTTAGTCAAAGGTATGTCTAAACTTAGTCAAATTCATGATAATACTTGCAAAGGTTGTGCTATAGGTAAAAATGTTAAAAGTCATTTTCATAAAAGTGAAAATAGAGCTAAAGATAAACTAGAACTTGTTCACTCTAATTTATGTGGTCCTATGTCTATAGCATCTCCTAGTGGATTTCTTTATTACGTAATCTTCATAGATGATTTCTCTAGGAAAACTTGGATCTACTTCTTGAAATCTAAAGAATCTGATGAAGTCTTAAGTAAATTTAAAGAGTTTAAGGCATTAACTGAAAAACTCGTCTGGTAAAAGAATTAAATGTTTAAGATCTGACAATGGAGGTGAGTACACCTCCGGTAGCTTTTATGATTTTTGTGTGGAGTCAAGAATTAAGAGGGAGTTTTGTGTTCCATACAATCCTCAGCAAAATGGAGTTGCTGAAAGGAAGAATAGAACTATTGTTGAGGCTGCAAAGGCTATGATTCATGATCAAGATTTGCAAACCTTCCTATGGGCTGAAGCTTCTAGAACAACGGTATATATTCAGAATAGATGTCAACACCGTGTTCTTAAGAACATGACTCTTGAAAAAGCCTTCACAGGATCCAAACCAGACATTAGTCACTTCAAGATTTTTGGAAGTCCTGTTTATGGGAACCAAGTTGGAGCCCTCCGGGAAGAAAGGCATGCTAGTCGGATACATCGAATCCTCTAAGGCCTTCAGGATCTATATTCTAGGTCAAAGGTATGTTGAGGTAAGTAGGGATGTTACTTTTGAAGAAGATATTGCTTTTAAGAAATCAAAAGGTTCTTCTGTTATTGATGAAGCTAATGACTATCAAGATATGAATGTTGATACTAACCCTGAGATTTAGAGGGAGCCTGTTGAACCTACACCTCAAGAAGAGCATAATGATCCACCAGAGCCTATGAATCCCACTGACATTCCTAGTGACATTCTTGTTACCAAAAAGAGGCCACTTTGGGTAAGAAACACCATTCAAGAAGCTGAAAGATTTGTTGCTCCCAGTGGCACTTTCTGTGAAACCAAGAGACCTCAAGTATTCTCCAACTAACGTTGCCTTGATGTGCAATCTCATTGAATTTGAACCTTGCAATGTTGAAAAAGCCTTGGACCATCATGCTTGGAAGCTTGCTATGGATGAAGAGTATCAGTCAATCATCAAGAATGATGTTTGGTATATTGTGCCCAGACCCAAAGGTAAATCTGTTGTTTCCTCTAAATGGTTATTTAAAATTAAACATAATGTTGATGGTAGTATTGAAAAATATAAGGCTAGATTTGTAGCTCGTGGTTTTTCTCAAAATGAAGGCATAGACTATGAAGAAATATTTGCTCCTGTTGCTAGATATACTTCTATTAGAACTATAATAGCTATTGCTGCTGCAAGAGGTTGGAAGCTACATCAAATGGATGTTAAGACTGCATTCCTTAATGGTGTCATTGAGAAAGAAGTCTATATTGAACAACTTGAGGGTTATGAGATTCAGGATAGAATAACTCATGTGTGCAGATTGAAGAAAGCCCTGTATGGCCTCAAACAGGCTCCTCGTGCTTGGTATGAAAGAATTGATAAATACTTGTTGAGTTTAGGTTTTTGTAAAAATGATGCCGACTCTAACATCTACTTTAAGTTATCCAATGATGAAATGCTAATTCTAGTTCTATATGTGGATGATTTATTTCTTACCGGTAAAGATGAACTTATCATTAGATGTAAGAAAGAACTAGCTTTAGAATTTGAAATGAAAGACTTAGGTCTAATGCATTATTTTCTAGGTCTAGAAGTATGACAAAGATCTAATGAAATTTTTCTAAGTCAAGGGAAGTATACTATTGATATTTTGAAAAGATTTAGAATGATGGATTGTAAACCTATGTCTACTCCTATGGAATCTAACTTAAAGAAGTTAAGTGTTTCTGTAGCTAACTCTGATTTTGCAGATCCATCGGAGTACGGGCAGTTGATTGGATCACTAATGTATCTAGTTAACACTAGATCAGACATATGCTTTGCAGTGAATTCTCTCAACCAGTTCATGAGCATGCCCAAACATGTTTGTCTTGTTGCAGCCAAGCATATCCTAAGATACTTGCGAGGCACAGTTGGTTATGGGTTGATCAGATGCAGATTGGGCTGGAAGCGTCAAAGACAGGAAAAACACTTCCGTATTTGTTTCAACTTAGTATCCGCAATGATCTCTTGGGCTTGCAGAAAACAATCCTTAGTGGCACTAAGTACTGCTGAAGCTGAGTATATTGCAGCAAGTGTAGCTTCTAGAGAAGCAGTGTGGCTTCGTAAGCTTCTTGCTGGGCTGTTTGGTCAGCCTTGGGATCCTACAGTTATTCATTGTAATAATCAGAGTTGTATCAAAATGTCTATCAATCCAATGTTTCATGACAGGTCAAAACATGTGGAAACTCATTATCACTTCATTTGAGATATGGTGCAAAGAGGCGCCATTCAGCTAAAGTATGTCAGCACTGATGAGCAGGTTGCATATATTCTTACCAAGCCTCTGTCCAAAGTGAAGTTTGTGTACTTCAGGGACAGACTCAGGTGTTGTGGAAAATGAAACCCTGATTGAGAGGGAATCTCATCCTCAGTGATACATTGTGTTGTATCAAACCACCCTCTACGGGCAATGTAA
The DNA here is from genome assembly GCF_030272615.1 of Cryptomeria japonica. Lineage (NCBI taxonomy): Eukaryota > Viridiplantae > Streptophyta > Pinopsida > Cupressales > Cupressaceae > Cryptomeria > Cryptomeria japonica. Next base: position 240,648,344 of record NC_081411.1, read on the forward strand.
GGTGGTATTGTAATCTTCTCAGGGAGAAGAGTAATTGTTAACCATCCTCTGTGGGCAATGTAAGATGGTAGAAAAGATCCTCTCCACCCTTTGCGGGTAGTGTAAGGTGGATCCAGTCTATGCTTGTGTGCAAGCTGGAAGATTATATTATGTAGTTCCATTATATGCTTGTGTGCAAGATGGAAGACTACAATATTCTAATTATTTAATCCATTCTTTGCTTGTGTGCAAAATGGAAGACTATGGTTATGTTTCTCTTCCCTAATTAAGAGGGAGTGCTGATTGTAATTAGGGATGGCGGATTCCAATTGCCTTGGGCAACATTGGAATCTGCCCAAGGGGCCAGCCCCTTCTCCAACGTGTAGGGCTGGGCCCTATACCTCACGACATCTCATAAAAACCCCTCACTACAACTCCACGCCACATGCAAGTTAACACGCTAACATGAGTAGGGCCAACCCTATCTTATAATGCATTTTGGTTAAAGAAATTAAAGGTCATTAATTTATAAAGCAAGCCGACATGACTAAAGATATTGCTCCCCATATAAATGAATATCAACTTCACATTATCATTCACTCAATCATTTTTATTCCATGTGAAATACATATATCTGCCTAATGTGAATTTGGAGAAGCAATATTACAGTGAATTACATCTGCCATTACAGCGAAGTATAACTGTCATTAAAGGTGCGAAATTCATTCATAAGGAGAGAGAACTGAGGTGCTAAGGTTGCAGTCCAACAAAGTGGAGACATCAGATGCAATATAATTCAGACCTAGGGTTTGGACCTGATTGCTGTTGGAAGTGATAAAGTGGGCAGACTTGACAACTTGATGCTTGTGAAAGTGCAGTCTTGTAGAATACATTATCAGACCTAAGTGCAATCATCTTCAAGTAGTTGAGATAAGTGTTGTAATCTTCATATGAATATAATCCATAATCAGATCTGAGGATCTTTTCTGGTTGGGTTTTTCCTCCTAGGAGGTTTTCCCAGGGTAACTGTGTCTTGTTCTTATTTTGTTCATTTCTTTGTTATGTCTAAATCTGGCAAACTATAAATCTTTCATCTAATCAATTTAGTTAGCAACTAAATTCTGATTTTCTGAGCTTACATTAATCTGAAAGTGTTAAAATTAACAGAACATAACATAAACAATTTGTAAAATCACAGGTTCAAAAGGGGTTAAGGGAACGAAGTAGGAATTGGATTGGGTTATGAAAGAAGTGAGCAGATTTAGAAATATTGAGGAAGAGGTGTGAGTACAAGCCTTTCCTCCTGTGATATTCTATACCATACTCTAGAGTCTGAGGCCAGTACTTGAAATTTATTGGAGGTGGCAAGATTTTACTGCTTGAAGATTCATTTGTTTGGTTACTAGAGGGGGCACTTAGACTTTCAAGGAGCCTTTGCTGAAATTAGCTGAGCTTGTAGTTGAACTTAATCTATTTGCCTTGGGTGGGTTCTTCCTGTTGATGTGTACACAATAGACTTATTTGTTGGTTCGTAAGGCAAGTCCATGCCAAATGACCATGGTGGTGAGACATGGCAATGGAAGGGGATGTTTTCATAAGCCACCTGTTACTTCCATTCAGTGTGTTTAAACTTGAGCGTACTAGGGAGGGGCTGTTTATTGTCAAGATTGATACTAATCCAACAAAATGTCCCATTCTCACACCTTGTCAGTTGTGCTACCCACTAGCCTATTCCTGGGTTCTTGTAGGCTATTCAGAGCTGGTTTGGGGGACTCAGAGCTCTGTAGAAAGCTTGATCTTGCAGTTTCAGTGTGTTTCAATGGCATTGCTATTTATATTTAGTAAATGCTATTTTGGGCACTTGGTCTGATTTTTAGTTCCCTCTTTGCTTCTGTGTGAAGTGTTCTGAATTTCAGTGCCTTGGCAAAGTTTCTAAGGTGATGGAAATAATGTTTTATATTTCTCACTTAGGTGTTCAAAAAAGTAACTTTAGTTTTTAACTTAAGTGATAAATATTTTTTATGTATGTCTCCAAAAGGGGGACACCCAGGCAAGTGGGGGGGACATAAGGTATTTTTAAAATATATTATGATGGTCTTTTGAGGGAAATAAATATTTTAAATTTTAATTTCTCTAATTTTATCTTTAACTCTATAAATTGGAGTTTGGGTTCTCATTCTTCGATTCTGAGTTTGCACATATAAGGAGATGCTGTTGAAATGAACCTGGAGAGTTCTTCTGGAGATTTTTGAGGACGAATAACCTCTACAGTTGATCTGGTTTCAGTGGTGCAATATCCATCCTAGCTGGTAGTTGCTTTCAGTTTGAGTTTTCAGTGATTTCACCTGGAGTTTGGTGATAAGGGTTTGATGTGGCTGAAGATTTATGAAATGTTTTGATTTGGGTTTCATTTTTTGTGTGAGATTTATGCTTTTCTTGAGTGCTGCTTGAGTTTCTAGAGCTTTGGAAACATTTTTCTAGTGCTGGCCATACCATTCCAGCTACACAGAGAAGTACCTTTTGGCTTGTATCTCAAGAAAGATTAATTTCTCGCTTATGGGTATGATTCCTATGGATTTCTTGCACTTGGGCAATGGATTTGCCTTTGTTGTTTGAATTTATTGGTGAGCATTTGATTTTCTTGCCCATCTTGGGACAAGCATGTGGGAGTTTGTGAAGAGTTTAATTTGCATTTTGGGTCTGCATTTTATCTCCTATTGAGGCACCTAGGGCTTCTAATCAGGGTTTGAAAAGGACATATCAGTTTGGAGGTCAAGAGAGGTGATTATCATCATTATTGTGAATTGCCCCTGTGCATTTCTTACTCACAGTTTGCTGGAGCAGACTTCTGAGTTGATTTTCTGAGTTAAAAAGGGCCTGATTATGTTGAATGGTGATTGAGATGTGACTGAAAATCCTTGGCAGACCTGTGGTGGCCTTTGAAGGAGTGTTTTGTGATGATTTAGAAGGCTTTTTAGACCTGTAGCAGCAAGAAAATACATTACTTTGAAGGTACTCATGTTTAGTTTATTTTCCAAGTTCATACATGATTGCACTGTCCAAGTTGAATGCCAAAACATCCTGATATTGTGAACAGTAGTATGTATGGTACATATATTTCAGTTTTAGGTGACGTTAATGTTGCTTTTCCATAGACGTACATTTGCTATGAATGAAATAAAAAAATCAGATCAGTTATTGCAAGCATTTATTTGTATTGGCAAAGCATTTGTGTGTCAAATTTCAACATCAGAAAAAAATAAAATCAGGGGTATACATTATATCCAAACTTTGTAAAAATGCCATGTCATAATCTTTAGTTGTCACAGGGTTCGCCAAATTTCAGCCATGGAGTTCGAAATTCGGCGAACTCCAAAACATGAGTAAAAATTTGTTAAAATTTGCTTTATATTCGTATATGTTAAGGGCATAGTTTTTTTTTAGGGATTTTCAGGTTGAGCGACGTGATTGTGCTCATTTGTGAAAGTTTTTTTATCGCTTTCATTGTTAAACATTGTGAATGAGCATACTTACTGCTGATCAGGATGGAGTTTCATATAGTGCTTTACAATGTCCAAAAACGGGAGTGGAGCCTCATACTTCAGCTGCCGAAACCTTAAAAAAATAAATTAGTGCATGCATGGAAATAGGGTCGACGATAATAGAATAGCACATATTTTGTGCTTTGCAGTTGGAGAAGGGTTGGCTTCTTTTTTAACTAAGTTTTTTGTTTATTTTAAATTTAGTTTTTTGAAATAAAATTTAATATCGTTTTATTTTATGTTTTAAATCATGTAGATTTGTAATTTAATTTGCTTTTTTATTAAATGTATGAAAATTTAATATTCCAAATTATAATACATTTATTATTTAGTATATAAAATTTGACATAATTATTATTTATATATTTAAATATTTAAATTGAATTTTAAAATGTTATAATATAAATAGGTTTTAAAATTTATATTAATCTATTCAAATTTAACATAATGTTATTTTATTTTTATGGAATTATTATTTATATTTAAAAAAATCAAATTTATATAAGTCGAATTTAATGATGAATTTTTTTTCAAAGTTTTTGATCGAGCCGAACTTCATCCAAATTTTATTGTCGTCGAACACAAATTCGAACTCGAACCTTGTGATGCTATAAACTTATTGATATAATTGCCTATTTATTTAAAATTTTCAATGATTTTGCTCTCTAGCATTTGCTGGGCAGCACTGCAAGTTTCACCCAAACCACATCGGTCTGGGCATATCATGCCAGGTTGAACGCTGGAGCCCATGGCTTTTTGGAAGCCTTGGAAGGTTGTCTACTTCTCAAGTCTTTACAAAGGGCCATAGAATAGTCATTTGCATTATGACAATGTTGATAGATCCTAGGGACTTCCAGGCGTTGTTTACCCAGGCTTGTAAAGTTTTGGTATCTGGATGTGATCGCATGAGTATTCTTCCATCTCTTCCAAGAGGAAAGATATAGGAGTGGGAACTATCGATTGCAAATAATCATATGCTTTTCTGGAAGGGAAAGATGGTTTAATTATGGACTTTTGGGCATGCTGGTAAACAAATATCAGCAGATTATTCTTTGATAATCCAAGGGAATTTTTTGTTGTGGCAGCTTGAAGAGTTGGCAGCCTTCCTTGGTTGGGATGACCCATTGAGTTGTTAATAGAGAAGCTACAGTTTTCTGGACTGACCAATGAGAAACTAGTAGTGAGATGCCTATAGAGAGTAGGAGTGCATTAGATTTGTCCATTTACTCCCGCAGACTAGAGGCAGGTTAGGCAAACCTCCATTCTACATTGTCATAGTCGTTCATAGTCTCATGATTAAATGCTAAATTTTCTTATGGACTTTTGGGTATGCTGGTAAACAAATATCAGCAGCTTATTGTTTGAGAAATCCAAGGGAAGTTTTTGTTGTGGCAGCTTGAAGAGTTGGCAGCCTTGATGGGGATGATCCATTGAGTTGTCAATATAGAAGCTACTGGTTTCTGGACTGACCAATGAGAAACAAGTAGTGAGATGCCTGTAGAGAATAAGAGAGCATTAGATTTGTTCATTTATTCCTACAGAAGAGAGGCATGTTAGCAAAGCCTCCATTCTTCATTGTCATGTGAGGTTGTGAATCAGCTATCTGTCCCAAACAATAATTTTATTAAAAATATACTTTGAATAACAATTATGCCAAGAATGGTCGTTCATAGTCTTCATTCTTAAATGCTGATTTTTCTTTATAGAAGTTTGATACCTGCAATATTAGACTCTGAGAAGCTGTCCTACTATCTTGTATTATCCAATGAATATATATTGGCTACCTGTGGTGCTTATAACTGCTAAGTCACCAGGTTCGAATTCGAATTCGAAGTTCGACAACTTTGAAATTCGAATGAAGTTCGATGAGGGAAAAATTCGAAATGTATATATTTCGAATTAAATTCGCCATATGTAATTTTTAAATTGTTTTAATAAATATATGTAATATATCTATAAAATTGTCTAAATAGTATAACATTGATAAATATATTTGAAATTGTTACAAAAAGATGACATATTTATAAAATATAAACCATAGGAAACATATGCTAGGGCAAAAAAAATAAAAAATAAAAATTAAATTCGAATTTCAACGATTTTCTTTTTTTTTTGAAGTTCGGCAAATTTCGAACTTCAAGGATGAAATTCGGCCGAACCTGGTGACGAATGTCAACTGTGTCTCATTTGTTTAGTTGGTTTGTGTATTGTAGTAATATTTATATATGCTTGATTGATTCTGATGTTTTGAGTATATGATTTTTTTCTTTATACACGCTTAATTGCTTTTGATATATTTTATAGTATATGATATTTTTAAGGTTTGATTTTTTTTAGACTGTTTCTAGTATAAGCATCCCCAAATATAACTTTGACAGTTCCAAAAATGCTGTTTTTTGGTAACAAGTTTTCTGAATATCTAGCTGTATTTGCAGCATGCTTTTTTAGAGGAGCTGGAACGTACTGTTGCCTTGCTAGCTTTTGAAGATGCATCTAATTGTCCTCTCTCTGAGCTGCTTGACATATCTCAGCGTCTGAAGACTGCAAGTGAGGTTAATGCAGCAATTCTTACAAGCCAAAGTCGTGAAAAAGGTCTTTTCTGAGCTATTTCTTTTGACATTTCATGTTTTGAAGGCAGTTTGTTGCATGATTCTGGTTCCTGTTTTGCAGCAATTCATTCAACCTTCGATTAATACATGACATTGACATAGTGAGAATATATTTTGAGATCACTGCTTATCATTACAAAAACACAAACAAATCTTTGGTTTGGACAGAGCTTGGTTTTCTTGTGTAACGGATATTCTGTTTATTATACATTGATTTGATGAAGCTTTACTTTTCTTGTAGATCCAAAGCTTCCCAGCTTATTAAAAATGCTGATATGGGCACAGAATCAGCTTGATGAGAAGGCATGCTATCCACATATATCTGACATTTCCAGTGCAACTCTAGAAGAAACCAACATATAAATGTGGCAAGTTCTTCTATGGACTCTGAAATATAGCATGGGATTCCAACATTTGTTGGTTGTATTAAGGTTTATGTATTTATAGAGCATTCAGATGCCATAATTTGTAAGTGGTAGGAAATCCACAAGTTGGTCTAAAAGTTGTATGCTTGGCAAAAGTGGTCAAAACAGAAAACAATCAGTCTGTAAAATTTATTTGACAAGAAGTCCATATAGAGAAATGGCAACCTATTTATTGGTTTCAGAATAGTTATCTCCATTTGGAATATGTTCTACGTTTCCAATAGGACACGATTTATTTATGTAGCATTATTATTTATTTTGAAATTTGTCGTGTCTTGTAGATTTATCCTCAATATATTATATTTGTAAGGTATAAGAAAGGTTTATTCACTCGGGTGTGAAAACAACCCTACTTTATTTAGTGAGATACCCCCTTGCACGGAAAAGGGACTATTTGCTCTACTTATATATTGTTTTAATTTGCACTAATTTACGCTTTTTGAGGGTTATGGTTATGTTCGATTAAGACACAGCTCTGCAGTTCCCATATAGGACAAAATATTTATATAGAATTAATCTGCTTTGAAGTATGTTATATCATTCAGATTGTCCTTCAAGATTTATCATATTGTAAACATAAGGAAAAGTTGTTTCACTATTTGCACTAGAGAGAAGACCTGCTTGGTGTATGAGATGACCCATTGGTGTATGAGATGACCCATTGCATGAACGATAGGCCATTTGAACTCCTTGAGGGTTTTACCTTGTGAGGAAACTGGGTTATAAACATGACTTTGCGATGCCCTGAGCTTTGGGCCATATGGCATCTCATATTCATAACAAAGTGGGCGTGGTTATGCCTCTATATAGGGTTTCTGGATTTCCTTTGTTAATCAGAATGGTCCAAAATGTCGACCTGAAAGTGTTTGACACAGGTAATTCACAAACCATGAATGCCAACGGTAAACGCTTGAAGCAGGGCATTTTATGGAATAAAAATATAAACTATTGTTATATGGTAGGTGCTTCTTGTGCTTGGTCTGGTATTTTTGCTTCTTGTTTTCTTAGGAATCATCACTTATGGTTAGATATGTAAGTTAAATCTCTCAAACCTATTATTTCACTTGATAATAATTTGGTTAGCATTTGTTAGTGGTTTTGACTATCCTAGGAAGTGGTGGTTGTATGTAAATCAAGAGTTGAGAGATAAGTGGGTTTGGGCTTAAAAGTAGCATTTGGATCCTTGAAAACATGAGCATAACAATATAAACATTTATCATTAGATTGAATGATATGGCGACATGTGTTGAATATTAGAATCATTGTATTTTCCATTGTTCACACCATGACCAAGTTCTTGAGAGAAATCATAAGAATTTTGTACATAAATGCTAATTTTTTATCCCCTCCATATTCATTCAATCATATCACATACTTATAGGATTACCATATCCTATTTTATAGGAAACACCATGGATGACCTCAAATATATTGAATTTATTTTAACAACTCAATACAAACATGTAGTTGTACCACTATTATAATAACCTATCTAACAATCTATAGAAAACCTTACAAATAATTATTATATGCATCCTATGATGTAATATTCTTAACACATCATGCTCGTGAGAAGTAATAGTGGAAATAGCTTCACTATATTTACTGTGCTTTCATCTAAGGATAAGGACAAACACATCTATCCATGAAACTAATGATAGGGATTAATACATCTACCCAAGGTCTCACAATGCTTTTGGATAGGGAAAAACACATCAATCTAATATCAAGGTTAAGAACAAGGACATACACTCTTGCTCACAACAATTATGATTGGGGGCATATGTAATCATAATTACTCAATAAATGTGATTGGGGACACATTCAATCATAATCTCTCAATAAATGTGATTGGGATAAATACTTCCATTATTTTATGAATGAGAATAATGTAATGTCCTCTTACTAACTAGTCGACAAAGTGAACCATTAGTCTAGTTAGTTGAGTTCTTGAAGGCTAATGGGTAAGTGAATACAAAGTTGAAGAGGCTTTGATGGCCTACCTAATTTGGGCGTAATTTTATATTTTATGTGGTTTAAGACTTTATAATTAAATAAAATAAGGTCTTAAGCGAAAATTAAAATATTCACTCATATTATTTAATTAATCGAGGGTCCCATCGGGGATGTTTAGGGAGTCAAGGTGACTTAATAAATTAAATAATAAAAGGACTTAGGGTGGCACCCAAGATAGAGTTGTAAGGTTTTAAAAAAAAAAATAGGGTGGCACCCAAAATTGTTGGTGTAAATAATTATTCATCACGGATATTATTACATTTTACTTAAGTTTACTTAGGTACATGCATTAAATAGTAGTTTGGGTATGAGACACGTGAGTGTTTGTGCCACATTGGGATAGTGTGTAGGAGCCTTTCCACTTTTTATAGTGTTGATCTTATCTTGTTGTTACATTCCACTTTGAGTGGGTGATCCACCTCATGTGGAATATTATATTATTTCTCCTACCTACCCTTGTTTGTTATTGAGCCACATGTCATGTTTGTGTGCTCACATATCCATAAGCTTTGCTTATATAAGAAGACTCATCTACATTGTTTGTACGAAATATCAATCATTGAACATCTTGTACTGATCCAGTTGATCATATTTTGCATCTTGATAGAATACAGTTTATTCCTATCATCTATTTTGTCTCTCTTATTTGTGCTTTCCATTGCCTCTAGATCTTGGCAAAATCTCACATGGTATTAGAGCTGGTCCATGTCTCACATGGTATCAGAGCCATTAGAGTGTCATTGGTTTGCCAATTGAGAGAAATTTGATGTTGTTTGGGATTTGCATTTTGAAGCTTTCTATTGCAGGTTATTATTGAAGCTTGATGGGTCAAATCTGCGGACACCATTGGATTGAGGAGCTCCAAGAAAGTCAGTTTTGCCTTTTGTTTCATCCAAATCGGACTTCGAAGGCCAAATATAGAGGCATTTGAAGTTTGAAGCTGCGGCGGAAATTTTCCAGAAATTATAATTTTGCAGACAATTTTCAAATAGCGATATCTCACTCATCTAGACTTTTTTTGTCGAGCAATTTTTTTTTGTTTTGGGGTAGAATTTTGTGATTTATATAGTGGTGCAGGATTTTTTGGATTTTCGGATACAGGTTTTTCAGAAATTGTGAAATCTCAATTTTTACAACTTTGGAGGCTTCATTTGGGCTCAAATGGACTCTTTTTCAGTTTAGATCACTAGCAGTATTTGTTGAAGTCTCTTACATATCATTTTGAGAAGTTATAAGTTCAAATCAAAAGTCCACTTTGCCATTATTTGCAAGTGCCAACATGAACTTTTTATGGGGGGTCAGTTGTTCATTTATATCTCTTGGTGAAATTCCATTCGGAGGCATCTTCATCTGCAATATTCTACTTGGCTTCTTTGCTGGTGGCATCATTTTCATGTTTCCACATTTGAGTATTTTATCATGATGTATGCTCGCTCTTGAGAAATGTTGTACTCGCACTATCATAAAGTGCCACACCTTTTTGTATCTTGTCATTGTTGACATATTTGATGTAATCTTTTTGTACATGTAGATTAGGTATATCTTGTGAGACTTGGTGCATGGCTCCAATTGAGACTTAGATTGTACACATTTGTGCATGGCTCTTGTGAGACTTAGATTGTACTAGTATTTTCTGCCATTTATGAGTATCTAGATGATGCTCAAAGCAGGTTATCTCCATGCCTGATCTTCTTTTTGTTGCAACGAGTGATTCATCATCATCGACATGGTACCTGGTTTTGTCACACTTTGAAATTTTTGGTGCAGCATAGGCTCTCTTTCTTCCATAGAGGTATTTTGGTCATCATCATTGGACCATCCTTGCAGGAGATTCGACATTGAGGGGGGGCTTCATAGTCTCTTCTTCTCTCTTATGGGGGGGACAAGTTTTGTTCTTCTCATTCATCATTGAGAGCATTGTGTTCTTTCATCATCTCTCTTTGGGGGAGGGTTTTTTCCAATTGGGTTTTTCTCTCTTTTTCTGCTTTGTGAGAGATTTTATTGCATTGGTTTGCATACATTTGCATTTGTACATGGGTACCTAACATGGCTTTGTATCCGGGACCCATCTTGCATTGCTTAGTTGTATTGTAGACTTTAGTGCATTCCCCTAAGTTGCACTTAAGGGGGGGTGTTGGTGTAAATAATTATTCATCATGGATATTATTACACTTTACTTAAGTTTACTTAGGTACATGCATTTAATAGTAGTTTGGGTATGAGACACTTGGGTGTTTGTGTCACATTGGGATAGTGTGTGTATGAGACTTTCCACTTTTTATAGTGTTGATCTTATCGTGTTGTTACACTCCACATTCAGTGGGTGATCCACTTCATGTGGAATATTATATTATTTCTCCTACCTACCCTTGTTTGTTATTGAGCCACATGTCATGTTTGTGTGCTCACATATCCATAAGCCTTGCCTATATAAGAAGGCTCATCTACATTGTTTGTACGAACAATCAATCATTGAACATCTTGTAACGATCCAGTTGATCATATTTTGCATCTTGATAGAATACAGTTTATTCTTATCATCTATTTTGTCTCTCTTATTTGTGCTTCCCATTGCCGCTAGATCTTGGCAAAATCTCACAAAGATAGAGTTGTAAGGTTTTAAAAAGTAATAAAATAAAAAGCCTAGGGGTGATGTCCATGATGGGAGGTTATAAGGGGTTTTTAAAATATTATTAAAATAAAGTATTTGCCTTCTAAATTGGACCTGGGAGTTAGGGCGAAAGTGGACACCCTATTTGAGGTCAATTGAAGATTAGATGATTTATTCAACTTTCTTTGGCTGCAGCTTTTTTGGAGTCAATCTTGTGGTTAATGAGGACAAAACCCCTCATTGATGACATCTTCTACGTTGTTGAATGATACTGTTTGAGAGATTTGTAACTACTATATTACTGTTTAAAAAATATAATTATTTAAAAATTTGTATTTATATTATGATGTTTAAATGTTAGAAATTTCTAAAAAAATAAAATTTATTCTTTGAAATAAAGAAAAATTACTGATATATATTAAATTGTTTATTCTTTGCTAAGTTTCAATTAATAAAAGCAAGACAGACCCATACGATTACACCAACATTGCTAAGTTTTGTTTATTCTTTGCTAAGTTATTAATATTTATATTTTAATATTATTTAAATTCATATTTAATTATTTAATTATAGTTTATATTTTTAATTAAGATTTAATAAAATTTAATGTAAAGGTGAAATTTTAATTTTTTAGTTTATATTATTATTTTTTATTTAGTTTTTCAATATTTTTTTTAATATATATCAGAGAAGTGTTCTTTCATATTGATATACTGCAATGCCCTTACGAAAAAGAGTGTTAGGAAAAAAAACACAAGAATGGTCTGTTGATAAGTCCCCAAAAACATGATAAAACAACAAAGTTATAATGTTGTGATCACAGAAAGACACTTTTCTTAGAAATTCCTACGATGAAAACTAATACCCCTTTTGTGGTCGCTCTGAACAACATATGGTGTTTCTGAGAAGATAATTTATTTCTCTTAACCTTTGTCCATTCTATCTTAGATTGAGAAGAGGCCAGAGTATTTGGGTCAACTTCTGCTAGGGTGTTCTTTTGCCCCAAAACTCTTAACTCTGCTTGACCAATCTGAATATCATCCTTGGAGCCAAACTCATCAAACATTGGAAAGCCCAAAGAAATTGCATAAAGTTTTGAAATTGTAGATGAATTGCTTCTTGGAGAACTATGCCTGTGATCTAAAGGATCAACGTCCTTTGAAATTTGGGTTGTGGTAACCATTGATCCTATCTCCCCAGGTTGTATTTTTGTATCATGCGAAGGAAGGGTATCCCGAGAGGAATCAAATTTCTTCCCCAAATGCTTTGAAGGATCATTTACTAAATAATGGTGTAGAAGAGCATCATTCCACAATGATTGATACTCAACAATGTTTTAGGATCTGAAACAATTATGAGCCATATGTCTAGTCACAAAGCACCTTCTGTAGTGGAAGGGTAAACCTTCATAGTCCAGGCTATGAACAACTATGATCATCAATCCTGAAAGTAATTTTCATAGGGAGATTTCTAAAAATATCCAAATACACTAGAATGCGGGCAAATGTTAAGTGGGAAAATTGGAGGTATCAATATCAACAACCAAAAAAAATCACCCAAATAATTACCAGTAGATTTGAAACATTCCTCAAACTAATATTGCAGTGGAAGATTTGGAAGATAGACCTAAATTTGCTTCATAAAAAGGGATTTAGTGAGGTTATTGAATTCACGATACCATGGTTTGATAAGAAGTAAAATTTTCCCACGACACCATCATTCCTAGAGTATAGCATTTTAATCCTATTTGTAATTAAACGCTACAATGAAAGACCCCTGAGCACCAAGATAAACTTTAACATTACCTTTAAGCATGGATTGTTAGGCAACCATGATCTAGTTGTGTAGATCATGATGTTTTGGCCAAATTTGATTGAATCAACCAATCAAATCATTAGAAACGTAAAACTTCTCTCCATCATAAACATCCTGATTTGAATATTTGGAAAAAACCAGAATTGGAGGGGATGCAGCCCGATTAAGATAGATTTTTGAGTAGGTCTTGGTGAGCACCTACGATTCAGAAACCAAACCACTCATTTTGGGCCAGAAATTCCATGTAGTAGACCCAAGCCCATTGCACAAAACCCCATTGGTGATGGCATCCCTAAAAGAACCCAATGAAGCATTCTAGCCCATTGTATCAATAGTCCCATTGGCTTGGAAAGGAGAATGAACACATTTCCCAGTCGAAGTGGCCATGGGAGAAGAGGGTTTGGATTGCATAAGATTAAATGAATCAAAGATTCTCGATGAAGATCTAAGGCATGGAAGGTTTTGACATTCTAAGCCTTCCCTAGAACACATGCAGCCAGAGGAACCTTCACCCAGATCCAAGCTAAGCATGCTGAGGGAAGAAACTGCACCATAATAGGCACAAGGAAGGAATCAAGCCTTCTTGAGAGTTTGGAAGCTTAGAGGATCCAAGGTTTGTGGCAACCATAAAAACCCCCAACAGTGTGTGGAATGGGAGCCTTATAGGTGGAGGCTCAGACATGACCAACATCTCAGGCTACAAAGTCTACTAAACATTCAACGCCATAATTACTGTTGGGAAAACCAAAAGCAGAAGCACCAGGAAGAGCAAAAGACTGCCGACCATGCACCACGGGGGCCAAAGAAATCTAAATTTTTAATATATCTAGATATTTTCCATTTTTTAATTTATTTTACTTAATTTGATTTTGATTTAGACTTAATGATATTATTGTTAATTTAATTATAGGTACCGGTTTGAATATATTTTTTATATTGTAAATTGTTAAACAAATTATAATTTTTTATGTTGCAATTATGTGTCCATATTGATCTTGAAGTCATGAAATCTCCTTGAATAAATTACAATATTTTGCTAAATTTATCTGTATGTAGTTTTTAGGAATTATATATGAATCCATATCCATATTGGGGTCTTGAAAAATGTCCATGTCCATATCCAATACTATATTTGTATTCATGTCCATTCAAATTTTCCTTATCCACACATTGCAATGTCATGGAAAAGATGGAGGCTCCAAGAATGTTAGAAAACTCCAAGAATGTTAGAATGCTCCCAGATTTTTAAAATTACATCTATTTTGAACCATTATACTACTTTTGGTCTTTTTAAGTTTTCAAGTATATTGGAATTGACCAAAAAAGAGACCTTACAAATCCTCCCTCAAAATCTCTTGTCCTCAGGCAATTTAGTCTCAATTAATTGCTCAATCCTTAAATAGTCAATGTGACTCAAGGATCCCAAATCAATCTAGGAAGTTTGTGAGTTATGTTTGTTGTACTATGTTATATTACACTTTCAAAATTAATTTTAGTCTTCTTTCTAAAAGTGAAACAATATTTTGTAAGAATTTAGTCATTTCCTTTTTTTCAAATTAAGATTGTATGCGGGAAAAGCGGGTCGATAGAACTCAATATGCAAAAAATGGAGCTCTATGGAGCCTTGCTCACACACCCACAGGATTTCTTGGTGCAAGCTACGGAGTTATGAAGCATAACTCAGCTTCCCAAGGTTGGTCCCATGGTTCTCTATCTTACACGGTCCCTCAAACCAATGTTTTTGCTCTTAGATCACTGAGCAAAATGGTTTAGGGATGGCAAATGCAAGAACGAGGGATGTTTTTTATTGATTTAATATGAGATGCATCCTAAGCTATGCATGATTCTAAAAATGCAACAAACTAACTATAAGATGACAAGGTTAGTAAACAAACTATCCTAGCATACTATATTAGTTAATGATTTAAGCTAATGATAAAGAAAATACTCTAAACATGCATATTTAAATTAATTTCTATCTAAAAGAGAGGCTAAAATGATGAACATAAAATGGTATGAAAGCTTGAATGTATTTGAGCATAAGTATGATACTACAAACTTGGATGAACAAAATGGAGGAATGAGAGCTCTATTTATAGCAAAAATAGGGCAATGGATGGTCAGGATTGAAAGATATAATCAAGGGTTGAGTTTGAAAGTTTGGAATCCATGTTTACAATTTGTACCAATGAAATGGTGATAAATGTCAACATAAGACTGGTTGAGAAAAGGGGTTGGAGACATTAAATGCATGAGAAGACCTCATGGTTATCTAGAGGGTAAGGGTCAAGCTTAAGTTAAGATTACCCATTGGATTAAGAGTTAATCCAAGGATAAACTCTTGTACAAATGATTAAGGGATAACCATAGTCAAAGCAATGAATACTTGATGAGACCTTTGGGTTACATGGAGGTTGAGTTAAAATAAATTCTTTAATCATGCAAGGGGGTTGAGTTAACTATTAATGGTTTGGGAGACTTTGGAAAATTAAGTGGTTGAAGACTTGAAGCCTTTAATGGTTATCAAAGACTTTAAGGTTTTGAGAAGTGACCTCCCCTTGCTTAGGGATGTGACAAAGTTTAGAAGATGGGTTAGGTTAATTTAGAAGTGATTAGAAGGGTCTAGAAGAAATTAGGAAGGGGTTTAGGAAGCAAGTGGGAGATGTAGGAAAATGCAAGTGGATGGAGGGATAATAGGATTTAATTGAATTTAATGAATTTCCTTTAATTTGGTTGCAATTTGGGGAAATTAAATAAATTAGATTTATTTAATTTAAGATAAATTATTTAATTAAATTTGAATTTAAGTAAAAGTGGATAGAAGGGATTTAATTGAATAAAATGATTTATTCATTAAATGGTATAGTGAATTTAATTTAAATAAATTGAGTAATTTACTTAATTTAAATAGAAGAATGTGGGTAATTTAATTAAATAAAGAAATGAACATAAAATATTCATTTAGGAATATGGTCATTTTTATACATCTACATTTTGCCCCTCTTTGAAGTGACGTGTGTGCACATGTTGTTTCAAAGAAAATGATGTGTTATCGTGATTTATGATCAAATGGAATTTTTGTTTTTATGATTTTTAAGTCGTGCCCCAGATTTAATGTGATGTTTGATGCCCCCTCAAGAGATGAATCAATATTTTAAAAATTTTGGATTCGATTTGGTGTTTTGTGTGTGGTGTGTATGATTTTGTCTATGTGAAATGTGTAAATTGATTCATCTCCCGATAATTTACATGTTTTAGGGTATAAGGGAGACTGCGAGCAAATTACATGCCCAGTTCCCTAACCCTAATTTCATTTTCCTCCTATAAAAGGGGGAAAAGTGCTTTGATTTGATTCATTTGTGCATTGTTGACTTTGGAGAAAGAGAATTTGGAGAGAAGTCAAAATGCCTATTCCGTATTCCAGGCATCGTTTTGAGTGTGTTCGGAGGTACCGGATGCCTGCCGCATATGGACCACCAGTAAGTCAACACTTTTGACCCTTTTTTGATTTTTTATTTTGTCGTTTTTGGTTAGTTTTTGATTTTTGAAATTCGGTTTTATCGGTTTAGCGTGTCAAAGTCGCAATTTAGCGCATACGAAAATTTAGGTAGCGCATAAAGTTTGATTTTAGGACTGCGTCGGAAACAAAATAGTGTAGCGCATAAAAGGTCTAGGTTACCGCATGGAGGGAAAGTAGCGCATTTTGAACATAGGATAGCGCGTCAAGTCAATAGGATAGTGCGTGAGCAAGACCTAGTGCATAGGGGTCACAGGGGTTCGCATGGGTAAGGGGTTTTAGCACGTAGGGTAGACCTAGCGCATAGGGTCAAAGAGGTAGTGTCAGCAAGGTATAGGTTAGTGCATAAACAGGTTTTAGCGCATAAGGTAGGTTGGGTGGCGCATTGGGGAAAAATGATAGCGCGTAGAAGCATTCTAGCGCATAGGGTAAATAGATTAGCGCGTGGGAAAAACAACTTAGCTCAAGTTCAAGTTCATCTAATAGTTCAAGTTCTTGCAGTCGGTTAACTCGATACTCTTCATCTGGGATTAAACCTTTCAAAGATACTCTGAGAGATGAGATTTCTACCTGTAGGGGTAAAATGGCCTTTGATCCATATACCAATGCTCCTGTAGGTGTGCGGATGCTGGTTCTGTATGCCCAAAGTGCTGGATTAAGTTGTACGTGCCAATCTTTGCCTGCATCATTCACTGTTTTTTTTAGAATTTTTAGTATTGTCTTGTTAGATGCTTTTGCTTGACCATTTCCCTGTGGGTAGTATGGTGTAGAGAACCGATGTTGGATTTTGAATTTTTCACATAGTTCTTGTACATCTTGATTTTTGAAAGGTCGTCCATTATCTGTGATGATTGAACTTGGAATACCATATCTGCAAATCAGATAAGTTAGGATAAAAGAGGCAATTTGTTTCCCAGTCACTGTGGTCATGAGAACTGCTTCTATCCATTTGGTAAAATATTCTGTTGCAGTTATAATGAACTTGTGTCCATTTGAAGATGAAGGATGAATTTTGCCAACTACGTCTAGTCCCCACTGACAAAAGGGCCACGATGTTGTAAATGGCTGCAGTTCCTATGCTGGTGCATGTATCAGATTGCCATGGATCTGACATTTAGGATATTTCTTGGTGAAGTGATATGAATCTTTCTCCATTGTAGGCCAGTAGTATCCCATCCTTAGAAGCTTTTTAGCAAGAGTAGTACCACTTGAATGCGTGCCACAAATACCTTCGTGAAGCTCGTGTAAAGCGGATTCAGAATCATTACGATCAAGGCAACAAAGAAGAGTACCATCTAGACCTCGATGGTACAAAGTATCAGCGGTAAGCGTATAACGGGCAGCTTGCCGGATAAAATTACGTTTCTGGTTACGGGATTGGTCAATAGGTAAGATATTGTTCTTAAGGTAGTCGTATATTGGTCCATATAATGGAGAATCTAAACTAGTCAAGGCATAGATAACATGAGAGTCAGAGTGGTCATAAGCTGGGGAGAACAATTGCTCTACCAAGAACTCGTAACGACTTTGTTGCTCTGGAATTTGTAGTAATGAAGCGATAGTAGCCATGGCATCGGTTGCGTTGTTGTTCAACCTTGGTATTTGCTCGAAGGTGATGTGCACAAAATACTATTTGAAGTCATCCACCATTCGCTTGTAGGGTAGCAGCTTGTCATCCTTTGTCTGATAGTCGTTGTTGATTTGATTGATGACTAGTTGTGACTCTCCGTAGACCTTTAACTCTGTGATTTTCCATTCTATGGCCATTTTGATGCCTATAACCAATGCCTCATATTCAGCCACATTATTTGTTGATGGGAACATAAGCCTATATGATCTTGGTATAGTGTGTCCTTCAGGAGTGATGAATAGAATGCCAGCACCTGAACCATGTTGTGTGGAGGATCTGTCAAAGTATAGGGTCCATTGTTTGGTAGAAATAGCGAGAGCGTCCCTGTCCGGAAATTCAATCTCCATAGTTTGTCTTCCTGGTAGCGGTGCTTCAGCCAGTTGATCTGCAATTGCTTGTCCTTTGATGGCTCGTCTTTCTGTGTATTGGATATCAAATTCACTGAGAATCATGACCCATTTAGCCAATCTACCTGTAAGAGCTGCCTTGTTGAGTAGATATTTGAGAGGATCAATTTTTGCCACTAGCTTAATTGTGTGTGTTCTGAGATGCGAAGACCACTGTTAGGCAAGCCTTTTCAATGAATGTATAGTTGAGTTCATAGCCATTCAATGTCCTACTGATATAGCATATGGCTCGTTCCTTTCCTTGTTGATCTTCTTGTGCCAATAGTGCCCCCAACGATATATCTGTTGTTGAGATATATAGGATAAGTGGCTTTCCTGCGACTGGTGGTACTAGAACTTGTGGATTCATCAAGTACTGTTTGATTTGGTAAAAAGATTCTGCACACTTAGTCTCCCATTTGAATGGTACATTTTTGTGTAGTAAATGGTTAAATGGTAGACTTTTATCTGCTAGCTGAGCAATGAATCGCTTGATTGATTGAAGTCGTCCTTGTAGAGATCTGAGTTGACTAATATTATTTGGTGGTGGCATTTCCATAATGGCTTGTACCTTTGCTGGATCTACTTCAATACCTTTAGCTGAGACTATGTAGCCTAGTAACTTGCCTGATGTAACCCCAAAGACACGCTTCTTAGGGTTGAGCCTGACTTGGAATTTCTCCAATCGATCAAAGATCTTTGTTAGGATGCTGAGATGTTCCGTTCTAGTGAAGGATTTAGCTAGTAAATCATCCACGTAATCTTCCATAAATGTGTGCATCATGTCATGAAATATTGATGTCATTGCTCTTTGATAAGTGGCCCCTGCATTCTTTAAGCCAAAAGGCATAACATTCCAACAGTACGTTCCCCAAGGACAGGTGAACGTTGTTTTATCTTGATCTCCCGGGGCTATTTTGATTTGATTATACCCTGAGAAATCGTTCATTAGTGAGAGCATTGCATGTCCTGCTGTGAGGTCTACAATTATGTCGATACTGGGCAGAGGAAAGTCATCTTTTGGACAAGCTTTGTTGACATCTCTGAAGTCAGTGCATATTCTGATACTACCATCTGGTTTTGATACTGGAACGATGTTGGAAATTCATTCTACATAGTCAATGGGTCGGATGAATCCTACATCGAATAGTTTCTTTAGTTCAGTTTTGACCATGAGTGCCACCTGTGGATTCATCTTTCGTAGCTTTTGCTTGACTGGTTTAACTCTTGAAGAGATGGACAAGTGATGCATGATCAAGTGTGGATCTACTCCGAACATATCGACATATGACCAAGCAAAGTTAATTTGCTGTTCTTTAAAGAAAATGATGAATGTTGATCTTTCCTCCTCTGTCAGAGATTCTGCAAGGTGTATGTTTCTGACTGCTTCTGTGGTACCAATGTTGATTGATTGAGTGGGCTCAATCAATATGGGTGATCGCTCATGAAAGTGCTCAGGAAGAGTGTCAAGTCTCCCATCGTTAGGTGCCTTAAAAAGGTTTTCACCCTCAGATGCGTCCTTTATTTTTACTTTTTTGTGATCTAGAGCTGCCATTGACTGGTTTTCAGCATCAGATCTTTTACTTGGTTCATTTTTGCGACTGAGAGACTTGGCACTCCCTGATTGGCAGACATCGTTACTTTGTTCACTGGTAGAGCCTATTTCCGGATTAACGATACATAGGTAGTGGATAATACATTCATCATCTGGGAAAATTGATATATCATGGATTTCAGGTTCATCCTAGTTTATGAGGTCAGGAAAGACAAGTGGTAAGGTATCGTTTGGTGGATTAAGTTCTGCTAATGTAAGTGTCAAGACAGAGGTTTCATCGTGATTGTTCTTGGTTTTAAATAAGTCCAGGATTTCATTGAGGTCTTCGATGGTATTATCTTCTGTATAGACTTGTTCATAATGTTTCTGTTCGCTTTCCTTGGCGTCATAGATATTCTGTGGTCCAAATTCAAGAGGTCTATCTTCTGCGTTATGTTCTTCCTGAGAAAGGGGTATGGTGTCAGTATCATTAGGGATATCTGCAGTAGTATTTGAGTAGGTACCCCATTCATATTCATTGGAATCAATCTCAGAGGCATCATCCCAGATTCTATCAGTGCTGTAAACAGGTATGTTGTATGGTGAAAACAAATCTTTGATGATGGATACCATTTTGATAGTTTTTGTTGATTCGGTGTCAGATCCTTCTTCTACTTTCTGTATTTGTTCATAGAATGTGCCTCCTTGGGGAGAAATAATGGTATCCTGAGATGATCTTATTTGTTCTTGACATAGTGGATGAATTACTGTTGCAGATATGGCCTTCTTGTGGCTTAGAAGCTTTTCTTGATGTAACTTCTATTCTTGACGTTCCCGTGCCTTGCAGATTGTTTCTTCTGACTCAAAGAGTGCTTCCTGCCAGGATTCTTCTTTGTACTTCTTCTTTACTTTCCATTGAGGTTTCACAGTTATGCTTGGCGGTTTTCTTAATAGGAAAGCGAGCTTACAACCCAATCCTGTTTTGTCTCTACTGGGCTGCGAAGGAAGATCTATGGGTTCAGTGACTCCTCCTTTGCATTTCCCAATAGGTCCTTTACTGTCATATCCCATTTGCTGCATGATTAAGTATCCTTTGCCATATAGGTGTGTAGGTAGAACAATGTCCAGAGCAGCTGCTCTGTTATCTTTTTCCTCATCTTTGTATAACCAGCTAAGAATATCCTTGTCTTCTGATTCATGTGCTAGAGTGCCCAATTGGATGAAGGTACCATCAAATTTGGTGATGGGCTGAGTTACCAGATGTGTTGATGTAGTAGGCAATCCATGAGATCTGGGTGATGTCGGTAATTTGGCCAAACATAAAGGCTCCAAAGAGTATTCTCCCATACCTTGGTCTTTGATTTGCATTTGCTGCTTGAAATCTTCAGATAATGACTTGGGCTTTGTTGTTTGTAGATCTGATGTTGAGGATCTCTGCTTTTCTCTATTATGAGGAACTAAACTGTCCTGGGCTGCCCCCATTGCGTTGCAATGTTGAAATGGATTGTGATCAGCAGATATGGAGATTTCTTGTCCGTTATAAGGAAATTTGACACACTGGTGATACGTAGAAGGTACTGCTTGCATTTCATGTATCCAGGGTCGTCCTAACAAAATATTGTAGGTGAGATCTATGTCTAAGACCTAACACATAGTATCCTTTTGCACTGGTCCCACTTGAATAGGTAACGTCACGGTTCCTTTAGAGGACCTTTCCTCATCATCATATGCCTTTATGGTAATCTTCTTGCAGGGATCAATAGACTCTTCTGAGAAGCCTAATGCACGGATAAGCTTTAAAGTACATATATTAAGTCCGGCTCCTCCATCTATTAAGACTCTTTTTACTCAGTGTTTGCAAACAATGACTTCGATATGGAGAGGAGTGTTATGCGGATGACTCAAGGAAGCATTGTCAGGCTCTGAGAAGGTGAGGTTATGAGGTCCTGTCATATGGACGACCATGGCTTGAAATCTATCTGCATCCAGATTTTGAGGTACATTGGTTTCCAATAGCACTTGTTCTAATATGTCTTTGTCCTTCGATGATAGTTTCAACAATTCTAGTATAGATATCTGAGTTGGAGTTTTGCATAGTTGGCTAACCAAGTCATATTGAATTTTTGGTGTAGTAGTTGTAGGCGCAGTATGTCCTTTTAAGATATATTTCTAAGTTCGGGTTGTCACATTAATAGATTCATGATCACGCTGATCTCGGATGGTGATGACATTTATTTGATGATCTTCAGCTGATATGTGATTTATGGTGTTGTTGTAGATATGGTTGATACGAGCTCCGTGTGTTTCATCCGAGGTTGAAGCTCCATCTTTGTTGTAATTTGGAAGAGGATTTTTAAAGGCTCCGTGATCACTATTTGTTTTGAGACCATCTACTGTTAAGTCACCTTGATCAATCATGTCTTGCACAATGTGTTTTAATCTCATGCAATCGTTCGTCCGATGACCCTTGTTACGATGGAAATCACAATAGTGTGAATCATTCCACCAAGGTGGTTTGATTTGGGGTTCATAGTTGCTGATCGCAGGCAAGGAGAGAGTTTTGTTTGCCATAAGTTCTCTGAATGCTGATTCTAGTGATTGCCCCAGTGGTGTGAAGATACGCTTTTGGAAATTGTTCATGCTGTTGCGTGAATTGTTGTTAGGTCTTGAATTCATGTTTTTGCTTTGAGTATCATTGGTGTTGTTTGTGTTGAGTTGTCCTTGATCGGT